>NC_041234.1:115727137-115750041 GCF_002837175.3 Physeter macrocephalus
ACTAGGGATTGGACGGGAATAAAGACACAGACCTACTAGAGCATGGCCTTGAGGATATGGGGAGGGGGAAGGGTAAGCTGTGACAAAGTGAGAGAGTGGCATGGACATATATACACTACCAAACGTAGGGTGGATAGCTAGTGGGAAGCAGCCGCATGGCACAGGGAGATCAGCTCGGTGGTTCGTGACCACTAGAGGGGTGGGATAGGTCGGGTGGGAGGGAGAGAGACGCAAGAGGGAAGAGATGGGAACATATGTATATATATAACTGGTTCACTTGTTGTAAAGCAGAAACTAACACACCTGTGTAAAGCAATTATACTCCAATAAAGATGTTAAAAAAATGGTTTCTAAAAAAAGAAAATTTTCACTGAACTCTCTTTAGAATTCACACTTATTCTTCCTCAAGAACAAAGGGTGACAACATAAATTTTACCTTTAGAATCTGACAATGCCATGCTGTGCCCAGATTTTCTCATGGCATTTGATAGTCTGGCAAAATTGCAGCATTTGGGCGAAACAAAGCAGAAGTTAGAGGTACCAAACATGGGGGAAAAGTCATCATAGGCTTTATCAAAATTTTAATATGAGTTCTTGTTGTAATCATAAAAAGAAATATATAGAGCAGTGATTTTTTTTTTTGGTCACACACAGATTGCATGGAGAATTTGATAATGATAACTGTGGGCCCTTTCCCCACAAATGCATATATACATATACAAACAAAAAATGTGAAAAAATTTCAAGAGATTAGCATACCCTCAATTAAGAATTGCTGCTTAGACCCCATATACCAAAGCACTTTAGGACATACACATTTTCTATGGCCAATGCAGTTTATGTTTTAAGAAGCTTACTTCCTCAGGACATTATTTTACATTAATCGAGAACATCTCGATACTAGTCTAGAAAAAGGGTCAGCAAACTTTTTTCTGTAAAGGGCCAAACAGCAGATATTTTAGGCTTTCTCTGTCACTACTACTCAACTTGCACCAATGTAATATGAAAGCGACCTAAACAATTGAACATGGCTTTATTCTAATAGAATTTTATTTACAATAGCAAGTGGCAGGCCAGATTTGATCTGTGCGACATAGTTTACTAACCCCTGGTCTAGAGTAATCACCCTTGGATGTTCTAAAGTCTTTACCAGGTGATCAACCAAATCTAAGTTTGAATATCTCAAGGATGGAGAGCTCATTATCTCCAAAGAAAGACCCTTAAACATTGGGACAACACTGAATATTACCTATGAGAACACTCTTTTTTTCAAAACATCAAAACCTATAGTTAAATATTGCTTTAATTCAAAAAATATTTGAATGCCTATTATGTGCAAGGCCAGTACAGCATTGGAAGACATAGCTGTATTTTATTAATTGAGTAGTCTGACTTTTAATGTAGTGTATTCTCAGATTAATACTTTCCCATTGAAAATAAGTGTAGCCTACATTAGAAAAATGGCTGACGTATCAACTGATAGGGCTGACAAGCAGGCTGGCAATTTAATTCACATGATAAGATAAATATATCTTAATGTGCTGCTTTCAGGAAGTAGTAAGTACAGAAAAAGACAGAAATCTATACATACATGTTGCATGGGGCTGAACACTCTATAATGATACACAGACTATATACTCTGTGCATGTTTCTACCCAAATGGGTACTGACTGGATTCAACAAAGCAAACTGGACACTACAGCAGAAACAAAACATACTAGAAGAATGAATACTTATCCTCAAATATAGTAGAGAACAAGAAGTGTTTGTAGAAAGAAAAGAAAACTGATCTAGGAAAAAAGTTAGGAAGAAAAATATCTAGAGAAGAGAGACAGTTATAAAGGCCAATATCATGTGGTTTGTAATCTTATGGATGAAAGCCAGACAGAAAACAAGAAGAGAAAATTATGCACCAAAAGAACTATAAAACAGGTATAAAGTTCTGCTCATGGAACATGAGTCTAGAATCTCTGGAGAAGTGGCACCATAAGTCATGTAAAATATCATAAATGAAAAGTAAACCCTTAATGTGGGTGGTATCACATTACTATTCCAGGAGGAAGAAAACTGCATGGCTTTTGGGAAAAATATCTTTTGACAAAGGGAGACTTCTAAATAAATACCTGAGAGAGCAGCAGAAAATTCTAAAAAATTCTAAGACTGAACTTGGAAGGCTAGGGAGTATAGAAGACACCAGAAGTAGACGAAGGATTGTACTGAATATATTGGGGGAGATGACCATTGATTTTCAACAGGAATAAGCAAGGAAAAGGGTCAGAAACAGTACTTTGGGTCTCAGAGGCAAGGAGGTGATTCGAAGACTGCTGCAAAACACATGATGTGAGGGGATAAGAATCTGTACAAAGGTGCAGATGGAAAGGAAGAGATAAACATAAAAGATATCATAGAAGAAGATATGCAAAATTTAGATTTTTCATGTGAGGATGAGAGTGGCAGAAAGTCAGGCTCTTACAGCCTTAATAAAAATATCCTCTACTTAATATCCTTAGCTGACTTAGCACATGATTAAACTCCACTGGCCCCAATTCTTACTTTGTTTAGGTATATAGGGTTTCAGAAGACAATAAGCTATGAAGAAGTAGATCAAATTTTGATTTATAAGTGTGAACCATATTGATTCCAATTTGCCTCTACGGTCCATAAATCTCTCAGTCTTTCTGTAATTAGGTTCATGTTCTCTCATTGGGTAATCACTGTAATTTAATAAGTAAGTTTTACTGCCAGCCATCAATATTTATTTTTCTAGGGGAAAGAAAACAACTGGAAATGCTGGAATTTAGAGGAGACTCAAAGGAAGTATTTTCTTTCATACTTCAGCAGTTAAGTAAATCTTTGGTTGTGCTACGGCTGTTATGTTAAAAAAAATATGAGTACAGGTAGTATTTTGTAAATTCATAAGAATTCCACAAAGTAATTTCACAAGGTTAAATTATAAAGCCAGATTCATAAAAATAAATTGTAAAATTATGAACGTGAATGTACTTTATTTGCTGATCACAAAATTACACCATTCTATAATAGATGTTGCCAAATTTTTTAAAAGATGACTGTATATAAAAATGCATTGTACTTTATTTTAATGTATTTTATTTATTGTTATGTATGTTCTCTTGATTTACCCTCAATCTTTAAAAATGAAACAGGGAAACAGGGACAGAGAGGTTACGCGGTTCATAAAAAATCAAATGGTGAATTATAAAGAAATTGGATAAGTATAGAATATCCATTCTCCTTCCTCGGAAAGGTGTGGGTGAACTGCAGCTCTAGCTGGTGTACTCCTGCTATCCATTATCCATAAATCCCTGGAAACAATGCATCTAATAACCGCCTCCTCAGCCTCACATAGAATCACCATAAACAAGCAGATTTTTTTTTTCTTAATTTTTGGCTGCGTTGGGTCTTCGTCGCTGAGTGCAGGCTTTCTCTAGTTGCAGCGAGCGGGGGCTACCCTTCATTGCCATGCACAGGCTTCTCATTGCGGTGGCTTCTCTTGTTGTGGAGCACAGGCTCTAGGTGTGCGGGCTTCAGTAGTTGTGGCACGTGGGCTCAGTAGTTGTGGCTCACGGGCTCTAGAGAGCAGGCTCAGTAGGTGTGGCGAACGGGTTTAGTTGCTCCGCAGCATGTGGGATCTTCCCGGACCAGGGCTCGAACCTGTGTCCCCTGCATTGGCAGGCGGATTCTTAACCACTGTACCACCGGGGAAGTCCCAACAAGCAGAGCTGTTAGAAGCCAATCTCCAAGCATTTTTCCAAAGACATTTTATTACTAAGAATTCTCTTTGGTTCTTTTTCAAATTTTCTGGTCATTTTGTATACTCTGTCACTGATCGCTAATTTTACTGCATTCATTTTTCATTTCTTTAAACATTTCCTAAATAATGACTTTATATATAGGAATTCCTTATGTATACAAAGTCTAAATTTGTTAGGGTTTTTTATTGTTGGGGTTTTTTTCTCACTCATGATCACTTGCTTCCTCATGCTTTTGGTGATGCTTTACTATGACTGAACTTAACTGCTCAGAACACTGAAGATCTAAATGGGAGTTGCTTTCCTCCAAAGAGAACTGGTGTCTCCTGTCACTAGAAGACAAGGAGTACTTAGGCACCTATGACAGTACGACACTATAGCCTTCTTCAATGTTGTCTAATGAATGCAGAAGTCTCATTTTCATCTCTTGCAACTTGCAGGGGTGAAGGGGGGAAGTGGGGCAGACTCAGATCACAGAGCAACTCTGAATTTCATGTTTGCTTACCACTCACCTTTAGAAGTTTCAGTTCACTGATTTTTTTTTCTTTCATTAATCTCCTTTCTGAACCCTTAGAGGCTTTCATTGCTTTCATGAAACATGGTGGTGCTTTAAAAGTTAGCTTGTTAGGGTTTCTCTGGTGGCGCAGTGGTTGAGAATCTGCCTGCCAATGCAGGGGACACAGGTTCGGGCCCTGGTCTGGGAAGATCCCACATGCCGCGGAGCAACTAAGCCCGTGCGCCACAACTACTGAGCCTGCACGTCTGGAGCCTGTGCTCCGCAACAAGAGAGGCCGCGACAGTGAGAGGCCCATGCACCGCGATGAAGAGTGGCCCCCGCTTGCCACAACTAGAGAAAGCCCTTGCACAGAAACGAAGACCCAACACAGCCAGAAAGAAAGAAAGAAAGAAAGAAGCTTTCATTAAAAAAAAAAGTTAGCTTATTATAATTTATCCATAATCTATTTTCATTTTATTGGAAGAACTCTTAAGAATATCTAGTCCATCACACTGACCAAAGCAGAATTCATTCTAAAATTTTTGGTACTCTAAATTTTATATGCTTCCAGCAACTCGTAAATGAGTTGTATCTCCTTGGTGGATGTCAGGCTTTGGGGGGAAGGCTTAATGGTAAGCCGATAAACACAAAGCTGAGGAGATGAGTCACAGAATTTGGCTTCAATTTATACCACTGGTACCTTCTCATGATGATATTTATGTCTTTACTTCGTTAACGCTATAATTTAGTAATATACCAACCACTTTTAAAGTATATATATTTTCTTCTTTCCATATTTATTTGTAACTGCCTTGTCTCCTATGCTCTCGTGTGAATGTGCAACTGCAGTATCTGGTAGTAATATATAAGAGATAATGCTCTTATGACATTCTCTATTCAAGGACATGCCAGACACAAAGCTAAACAATTCTGATATAGGGCTGACTATGGTAAGTGCTATTATAGCAAGTATATAAAGATAAAATGGCAGCCTGGGGGAGAGAAAAGTTCACCATGACTGATGAGAGATAAATAAATGTGTGTCCTTATATTTTATTCATTTCTCCAAAATTTGGGAATACATTTTATTGATCTTTTAAATTAAATATATCTTTCATTCATGATTTAAGATTTCTTTTAAAAATATTTTGTTTAGATTTTTTTTCTGAACCATTTTATACAAGTTCAAAATCTGTCATTTTTCTTTTCTTTTAATTTTACTTAAAATAACAAACCATCAGTGATTAAATATATGAGTTGAATCAACTCTTTCCATGTTATAAATTTTCCATTTTTGACCATACAATGAAGCCCATAATACAGTATACTAGTGATTTGAACAGTGATACATTTCTAAAATACTTCTCTGAGTTTAAGTGATTTTTACGTTTAAGTACTACAGACCTTAGCATTATTATAGGTGAGATTGAATGAGGATTCGAACAGAAATTGGATGCAGCTCTTATTGCTAGAAGCTCCACACTGAGGCTTTCCTTTGTAATCTACAAAATAGCCAGAATAGGGGCTGGACCTCAAAATAGAGAGATTGCTGTCCTTTGCAGCCATAGGATCATAAATATTCTTCATCTCAAGTTATCTCTTCTCTCATTTAATCCTAAAATTCTATGTGCAGTGTCAATGTATATGTATCCAGACAGAGAAAAAAATACAAAAAAGAACAGTGTTATAAGAAATCATTGCCATCGATTCTGAATTGTATAGCAAAGTATTAAGATCATAACTTTGATTATCTTCTGCAAGCCAGGGACTTATATTTCATCTCTTAAAAAAAGAATCCTGAAATTTCGTCACTTTGGCTATATGGCTCATACTTTATCAAGTACAACACTGAAGGTCCACTGTATCTCCCAGAACACATTAGGACCATGTAGACAGCGAAGATACTACAGTACAATAGCTCTGGCCCTGTCTTCCAATTAGCGCATGTAGCCAAGTCAACCAGGTTCACTAAGTCATAAAAAATGTTAATATCTAATATTTATTAAGTGTCAGACACTTTGCTGTAGACATTAAATACGTTATTCCATTTAATAGTCAGCAAAATCCCTGGAATAATTACTATTATTTTTTACCCACTTTAATATACAAGAAGATAAGAAATTTTCCACTGTCCATTTGATCTAATAAACCATATTCTCCAAGTCTAAGACAATAAGTAGTAACGACGCAGGAATCAAGGAGCATCAGGAACACATGACTCTGTGTTCCACGAGAGGGAAGCCCACTGAGATAGAACTGTAGTCCAGAGAGAGGTCCTGAGACACATTTATACCACGAAGTACCTTTTCTCCTCTCTGGTGCAGAGAGGTCAATATGTGATCAAAGAAGTCATAACAGTAAGGATGACGGCAGACCTCACTGAGGGTAGATAAGGGCTGCACAATGAACACCTAGGTTTTGGAGGCAGATTGGCCCAATTTCCAGCCCCAGCTCTAGCCCTTACTAATTGTGTAAAGTTGTTAAGGTACTTAACCTCTCTGAGCTGTAAAACGAGAAAAAACATGGACATCTATGATTCTCTAAGTATCTTCAGCTACAAAAAGCAGCAAACAATAATTATTTTTTAGGCTATTACAAGAACTGAAATAACGTATGAAAAGAGCCTAGTAGTGTTGGGCACATGACGAACACAAAAAATGAATACTACAGTTAGACTTTAGTCTTCATATGTGAACTTGCAAGCAGTATACATTCAGAACCTTATTCCAACTTCCCTATAGTAGCTAGCAAACAAGTATGTCAATCTATCACATAGTAGTACATCTGCAAACTAACCAATGCAGTTTGGTTTCTATATAGTCTATCCAACCATTCATCCATCCCTTTAAAAGACATGCATGGGGCATCTATTATGTATTAGGTGCCATTCTATGCATTGGGAATGCAACAGTGAACAGAACAACAAGGTTCCTGCCTTTAGGGAACTTAGAATCTACTAGAAGAACCAGATCCTAAAGGAACAACCTCAGATAAATTTATAATAACAGTAGAAAGTAGAAGGAAAATTGCGTGATAATATTATAGACACAGTCCTTGCCTTCATAGAGCCAACAGTCTAGCAGAGAATACATCAACTTAAAAAGCAGCTGTAGTAAGTACTTTGTGATAAGTGCTATAATAGGAGATTTATAAAGTGCTCGTGACAGAATATAGCAGAAACTAGCCCAGTCTAGAGAGAAGTTGGGGATCAGGCAGGCAAGTTTCTCAGAGTGATGTTTAACCATAACCAGGTGCAGAAGAGGGAAAGGAATGTTCTAGGCTGTGAGGCCAGAGAGAGCCTGGTATGTTTAAGGAACTGAACAAAGTTCAATAAAAACAACTTAAAAGATGATTAAGAAAATGGGGGAATGGGGAGAGATTGGTTAAAGGGTACAAAGTTTCAGTTATGCAAGATGAATGAGTTCTGGAGGTGTAATGTACAGCATGGTGACTACAGTTAACAATACTGTGTGCCTGAGTTGAAATTTACTAAGAGGGTAGATATTAAGTGTTCTCACTAAAAAAAAAAGGAAAAAAGGTAAATATTTTGAGGTCATGGATATGTAAATTAGCTTGATTGTGGTGACCATTTCACAGCATACATATATCAAAACATCAAATTATTATACACACACACACACACACACACACACACACACACACACACACACACACACACACACTAGAAGTTATGGGTGATAACAGGATCATGGTGAGCCCATAGGAATGATGGGGGACTGAGATGGAGAGGAAGAACAACAGATTATTAAGGATGAAGAGGCAGACCAAGGGACTTATGGACAGTGAAATCCGCTAGGACCGTGATCAAACTAGGGATGGATAGGAATACTGTGAGCTGGTGACAAATGATTGAAAGCTCACATGTAACTGATTAGAATTGTGCCACCCAATGCTGCAGCCACTAGCCACACGTGGCAAGTGAACACTTGAAACGTTTCAAATAAATCGTGGCAAATAAAATGCATTTTAAAAATTAATTTCATCAGTTTCTTTTTACTTGTTTAATGTAGCTACCAGCAAATTTACATTTACATATATGGTCTCCATGTGTGGTTCAGATTATACTTCTATTGAACAGTGCCTGATAAGAGGAAGAAATAGAGAATGCTTTACCTGAATTAAATGATGCTTCAGGAGCTGGGGATGTTTTATATATTATACAGCAATACCTCTCGGTGCCATTTTCTAAATGTTTTGCTTTCATGTGCCTTTATTTCATCATAAAGATGAGTAGGAAATGAAAATGCCAATACTAATGTTAATATGATTGTGATGAATTGACATATACCTACACCAAAACAATCCCCTAACTTGAATTGGATTCTCACTGACCAATACTTCATACTTGAAAACACAGATAATCTCTTGCCACTAAGTAAAGACAGATCTGCAGGCAGTTTCTGGGAGGACCCTAAACTTCTCTGTCACTCTGACTGTCATGACTTTGCCCCTAGTACTGGGGAGTGAGCTGAAGACTGGCCTTTCTTTCCATTTGAGTGATAACATCTATGTCTACAATTGGGTTTAAGGAGAGCACACCAAGCCAGTCGCATAACTCAGATAAAGAAGTTCTCTCCATTGGTTTTGTTTTTTTGTTTAATTTCCTAAAATTCTCTGTGCATTGAGGCGTGGGGAAGGGAGAAGCAACGTAGCCACAGCCAATAAGAAAATAGTGTTTTCCCTTGATTTGTACTCTTAAAGTCTTCCCATTCCATCATTCCCAGGATGAAGTAAAAGAAAAAATAAATGAACAAAAGAGCAAAAATGAAAAGCCAGAAATAGATCATTCAAAACTGTGTCTAAAAGACAAGGTGCAGTTCTGCTGCAAATGAAGAATTATTGATTGAAGAGTCAGAGCTAATTTTTTAAATCCAGCCAGCCAAATGCAGAGAAATCCACAAATCCGTAGAGCTTTGATAATTTGTTACACTTTCACTGTATTAGAATCTCTGGCAATGGGGTCAGTGAATCTGCATTTTTAACAAACTCCCCAGGTGATGCATAGGTACACTAAAATGTAAGAATGCTAGCCTTGTCAGAACTGCCCATTCTACTAATAAGGAACTTGAGACCCAGAGAACATTAGTGACTTGCCCAAGGTCATACAACCAAGTAAGTGGCAGACCAGGGCTCAAACTCAGGACTCCTAATCCCTACTTTAAGACTATTTCAAATGACTCAATACTGCATTGCTCACCCTATTTTAGGTACTAATCTCTATTAATGGAGTCTCCGTTTCTCCTGATATTTTGGACAGTCTTTTCAAACTGCTTCTTCATGCTAAGTTAGAAATTTACAAAAGAGTAAGAGAGATTCAGGATAGGAAGTTATCACAAAAATATTTTTCCTCAGCACGGCTCTAGAATGAATCCCCTCTATAGCATCCTCATCAAATGCTTGCCTGTGTTACCTGTCTGGCCGCTGAAAGCATATACTCATTGCTACCCATGCTTTAGGCCCACTTCCTGTATCTGTATCTCTTAAATTGTCATACCCAGATGATGTAAGCTACAGATGTAATTTGTCCAGCAGGAAAAAGAGCAAAAAGATCCCTTTCCTTGAGAAAGACAAATACCCTATGATATCACTAATGTGTGGAATCTAAAATATGACACAAATGAACCTATCTACGAAATAGAAAGAGACTCTCACAGACATAGAGAACAGACTCGCGGTTGCCAAGGGGGAGGGGGGTGGGGGAGGGAAGATGAACTTATCTACAAAACAGAAACAGGCTCAGAAATATAGAGATCAGACTTGTGGTTGCCAAGGGGGAGGGAGGGATTGGGAAGGGAAGAATTGGGAATTTGGGATTAGCAGATGCAAACTATTCTGTATAGAATGGATAAACAACAAGGTCATACTGTATAGCCCAGGGAACTATATTCAATATCCTGGGATAAACCATAATGAAAAAGAATATAAAGAAGAATGTCTATATGTGTATAATTGAGTCACTTTGCTGTACAGCAGAAATTAATACAACATTGTAAATCAACTATACTTCAATGAAAAAATAAATTAAGAAAAAGATCCTTGTCCTTATAACTACATTCTGACACATCTGCACACCTATAGGTTATCTCTTACCTGGACTTTGGCATTGTCATGCTAATTCAATTTCCTGAATGCCATCTCTCTCTACCTCACAGTAAGCCACCAAAGAAATTTTTCTAAAATATATCCCTGATCATGTTACTTTGCTGCTTGCAAATCTTGGATTGATCCTAATTGCTCCCTGGCCTATCATTCAAGGATCTTCACAGTTTAATTTTGTATTTGAATTATTCACAGGCCTGTCTCCCTGGCTATCTGTGATTTCTGTGAGGGCAGCAAATGGATCTTACTCCTATTTTTAGCTAAATTTTCTTTGGTCCTAAACCACCCCCTTGTACCTACCCAGGATTATACATTTTGTATATTAAAAAAATCTGTTGTTATTTTCTGCAGTGCAAATCTCCATGGAAAGGAACTGAACATCCTTATGCATGATTATACCTGTTGCATGCTGAGTTTTAAATAAGGCATGTTTTCAACTCATATCTGAATATTTATAACTGCAGGAATGCTTGGATGTCAAATTCAAATGGGAACAAGTTTTATGAAGCCAATACCCTATTCTCCTGAGATCAAAGTACATTTGTTCTAAATGAAAAACAATTATCTTTAAATTAAGTTATTGGAAAATATCACAGAAAAGAAATTATCTGCAAATTAAAAGATCTACAAAAAGGTATGAAAAAACAATTATGAATGAATTTGAAAAATTACCCAATTATGGATATGTAATGCAATCTAGCCAGTTGCCCCCAAATCAAATGATAAGTTCCCATATGCAGAGATCACTCTTAAAAATAAAAAATCACTGTCCTCTGCAAGTAATAAATATCAGGCCTTCCTTGACTAAAATTTTATGTTCTTTTACCATCTCTACTGGGAGAATTCTTCTCTTAGATTGGAATTTTCCTTCTACTTCCTGTGCCGTTCAAAATACAAGTAAATGGAGTTTGAAGACATAAAATACCACACAGCATATCTGAGATGTTTTGAATGGAAGTAACATGGTGCAGTAGTAAGTACAGTGAACTAGGAGTC
Organism: Physeter macrocephalus; assembly: GCF_002837175.3. Taxonomy (NCBI): domain Eukaryota; kingdom Metazoa; phylum Chordata; class Mammalia; order Artiodactyla; family Physeteridae; genus Physeter; species Physeter macrocephalus. The sequence continues at coordinate 115,738,520 of NC_041234.1, forward strand.
AGGACTCAGATGTTAGTTCCAGTGCTGTCATTTAATATTAGTGTAGTAAACTCTTTCCATTCCACATTCTTCAAATGACTTCCACAAAGAAAGAAAAAAATTCTATGGAAAAATTAGTACTCAAAAGTAAGCCTTCAGACTGCAAATGACGAGTTATTTCCATTATATCATAATGCCTATAAAGTTTTAATTTTTTTCTTCATATATGGATGAGGAAGGGGAGTGTTCAAATTAACAAGTGAAAGCAACCTAAGAGGACGAAGACCCAGAAGACCTGGGCTTGAATCCAACTTTTCCATTTACTAACATTTTTTGTCCTTGGCGGCCACGCTGATCCCGGATTTTCTCATTTGTTAAATGGTGATAATGCCACTTACACCACAGGATGGTTTTGATAATAAATAGTGCCACATCCTGGCTGATTGTGTGGTTGATATTAACTCAAACTACAATAGTGATTCCAGAAGTACTGTCAAAGATTTTAATTTGTTTGTACACTAGACTTGCTCTACATTTGTTTCGTTCCAACCATCTGGTCCTAACTAAAGTTGGAAAATTTAGACTTCCCTCAATTCCAAACTTGAAAGTTTAAATATGAGTGGGTTGGACTACTGATCGCTAAGGTCCATTTTTACAGAAAGTAATTTTGCCACTGGTATAAATTAAATGATCCCATGCTTAAGTTAGAATGCCAGAGACATAAATTCAAAGAGCACCACTTTGTTTCATTTGTCCCCAAAGGACACTTTGGTCTGAACTATACAACTGAATACAGACAACTACGTACTGCGATTCAAAATATTTGTTAGTGATTAACGGGGAAATATCGAACAGTTCTACAACCCCAAAACACTTGTGTCCTCATGGGTATTTATAATGTATTTCACTACTACATGAGCCAATTTGAACACTCTGATAACAATTCACCTCCATCTGCCTGTTGAGTTAGAAACTTTGAAGGATCTGAAATTTTTATCTTACTTGCAAACTAACAAATTAGCCTATATAGATTAAACAAGACCTCTGGATCAGAGACTAAGACCACTTACTACTCACACCAGAAGCAGCAGTCAGAGTAATGCCTTAGCACTAGCTTCCTGAGCCCAGATCCTCATGGGATAACACAGTGAGGGTCAGATGGCATTGGTACATGCGACAAGTCACATCAAAGGAGAGGAAGCACAAACTTAGGAAACTCTGGTCTTATATAGGGCTACTGGTGAGCCTCTCTCTCTGGAGAGAGAGCAAGCTCATCTTAACTCTGGGTAAGCAAATATCTCTGGGAAAAGGAAGAAGAGGTCTTTCTCTTTACTACCCTCCACTGTCTCCAGGGAGGGCGTGGTCTCTAAGCTTTACTATCCTACAATGTCTCCTTATACAAACATTCTTAACTTGACTGCAAATGATCAGAGGACATCAACCATGCAGAGTCATGAAATATTCATGGAGAACTGTTTCCCAACACTCCCTTCTACCCATCCACTATGTTACCCAAAGAGAATTCAAATATTCAAGCTCAAAATAGTATATCTGCATTTTAGCTCTTTTTCTTGGATTGTGTATATACAATGTCAAAACCAAGAAAGGCTAATTAAGGCAACTGAGAGGAAAGATATAACTATGGAAGCAGCTCAGTATAGTTAAAAAAAAAAAAAAAAAGACCAAAATGGCCTCAAAGTCAGGAAATCAGGGATCTAGCTCTGATCCTATCTTATTACATGATCTTGGCTTAGTTACTTCTCTCTGGGCCTCAGCTTCCTCATCTGTAAAATTTGAATATGGAAGAGCTTCAGACTAACCAGGTTCTAAGGTTCCTTTCAGCCACCACATTCTATCCTTCTATCAGTAAATCAAATCAGTTGACTGGCACTGTGTACACTGACGTCTTTATTCTCTGCATTAGGACCATGATCAGATATAACACAGTACCGGTTAAACAGCTGTTGCTTGCAGCTAACATACTGCCAAACACAATGACTTTTATGGGAAAACTATAAATAAATATTGAATAAATGAATAACAAATAAATGAAATATACTTCTTAAAATCTTATGACTGGGTCTACATGAAATTGACTATTTGAATACTTGGAATACCTAGTATTCTGGATTATTTAACTTTCTAAATAAAGAGTTCTATATAACACATATAGATTAGTAATTGTTTTCCAAATACTGAAATGGCATAAATGTACTTGGCATTAAAATTATGTTGAATATAATAGTTATCCAAAAGATGTTTAATGATCAAATAATAATACCAACAATCAATGTGCAACGATCAATTTATAAGTAATTGCGATATGGAATAATTTCACGTGACACAGTGGTGTCCACTTGCTATTAATTCACCCCTCTGCAGGTAAGTTCCAGGCTATCAATGCCCTACTGTCCACCTCAGAGTTTCACATTTGCTTATGTTTGACTAGCACATATTAAGCACTCAATAAAGTGATGCTTAAAAGCTGTTTTATCCCCAACTATTGGGTTGCCAAAAAGTTCGTTCGGGTTTTCCCATAAGACGGTACGGAAAAACCCGAACGAACTTTTTGGCCAAACCAATATATTGTGTGCTTTTTAAAAGTAGGTACATCTGAATTTACTGACTACATAGTTTACAGGACAGGTAGCATAATACTGTGCTTTTGAAAAACACTCAGTACAACATGGCACACATTCACTGAATCTCCACACTTTGCTGAGGGTGCAGAGATGTCTGAGATATACTTTACATGAGCTCACAATTTACATGTTGAGAGACTGATTAGCAGTTTTAGAAAGAGGCCTACTAAAGTACGTATATCATATGTATATACCCTGCAGTTACACTTTCAGTCTTAAGCAAATACTCTCTTTATTGATTTTTTTCAGATATAATAGCATATATCCAAAATTAAAATATAGATGGCAGTAGATTCTGGTCACAATATTTCAAGTCCTTTAAAAACCAAGAATGAATGCCAAGTGATTTAATATTTCAGGATAAAATCAAGACGATAAAAGATGATGAGAGTTCTTTTACTGTTACCCAACTTCCCACATGTATGGGTTGAATTTTTTAAAGAACATTGTACTTAATGTGGCTCAAAATACATTCATACAAATATTTTAATTTCATGGCTAGCTCTAGGATTTAAGAATAAAACTATGCCACTGAAATTATTGACTCTATAGTATTCCTTTGAGATCCCATCACTAATTTATTATTGTACATAAAGTTTGGGTAGCTAGTTTTGTGGGATATAGTTCTGCTGGGATTAATTTCATAGTCTACCTACTTAACAGAACTAGTAACCTAGAAATTTTATTTTACCTTCGCAAACTAGAGAAACAGAATATGAGAAGTAGCTTTCTTCCCTTATCCCAAATGCCTTTCCTCTATCCAATTCCTGAATCTGTCCTTCAATGTAATTTATATGCTTGAGAGAGAGAGAGAGAGAGAGAGAGAGAGAGAGAGAAACTAAAAATATGTCAAGGTCAGTGCTAGATAAAGTGATTAATACTCACACCTAAGATTTTTTTAATGACTTAAATCCTGTGCAGGTATAGACTATGAATATATTAGATTCAGACAAGTCCGAAATAGTTGTACAAATAGGGAACCTGTGGCTAAGTGAAGGGAAGTGATTTGTGTATGTTTATATCAGATTTCCGTGATAGCAGCATGATAATACCCAATTTTGCTTTGTGTGTTCTTTTTCTAATCCAGTTCTGTTTCTGCTATAGCATACTACTATCAAACTTGTTTCTTTGTAGGCATAGTCCAATACACACTTAAGAGTCTTGTAACTTTAGTTTCAAAGATAAATTATTAATCTAATTATTATCTTGTATTGAAACTTCTTAATGATATACATTAAAGAAAACTGCTATACAAGGTGATCTACCTCAGGTAGCTTGTATTAGTTTCTTATTGCTGTTGTTAAGAAATTATTAGAAGAAACTAACACTTTGTACATGATATTTACGTAGGCTTTTCCATTCTGCCCTTACAGTTATCTCAAAAATAAGTCAGAGATATATTAATATACTTTCCAGCTCTAATGTTCTTTCTAAATGTAGTGCTTCAGTGATAGAACTGAGCCAGGTCTCAAGCCTAGATCTTCTGATTCCTGGGCTTCTCTCACCATTCAAGGTGAACTGCATTTCAATGTAAGCAAGATTTTAAAGGTAGACTTCTATAAAACACACACACTAAAACTTTTGCAGGGAAGAAAAAAGGCAAACTAAACTAAACAGTAAAATCACAAGCTAATGCTCAGCAGAATTCATTAAAAGCTCTGGGAAGTCCTATGGAAAAGAAGCCTGCTCTATTTTGCCCAGCATTCCTCAAACTTATTTGACTCAAAATCCACCTATATACAAGTAATGTTAACATGTGGAAATCCATCCCTGAACAATGGTACAGAGTATTCCTATGCTCCTATTTTTTTTTCTAGGTCAGAATTTGAAAAAAAAACTGAAAAACAAAACAAAGCAAATATTTTAAAATGCAAGCTGTAAGCTGAATAAAGTCTGGGGATCTAGGGAATAACATGGTAAATAGAGTTGATAAAGCCATATTATATAATTTAAATTTGCAAAATGAGTAGAACTTAAATGTTCTCATCAAAAAACAGATAAATATGTGCAGTGATGGATGTGTTACTTAACTAGATGGGGGGAATCCTCTCATGATGTACCCATACATCAAATTACCACAACGTACACCTTAACTTACCTTACAATTTTATTTGGCAATTATACCTTAACAAAGCTAAGATAAATAAAAACAAAAATGCAGAATATAATGAAACAAAACTATATGTTCCTATCACCTCAAATGAACAGTCACGGCAGAGAGACTCTTAGTGTTCCTCAAATATCTTTGTGTTTATAAAAAACATTTTTCAGCTTTCCTTATAGTTTTGCTGGGTCCATGTGACTAGTCCTAGCAAATAAAATGTGAATGGAAGTGACAAATATCCATTTTAGGTGAAGGTCATTAAGAGCTGGTATGCTGCTTTGACCTATTCCTATACCTCGGTAGTGATCTTTGAGACCCCAAGTTTGATAAGGAGTATTTAAAAGGTGAAAGCAGGGACTCAATCTGCTTTCACCTTTTAAATACTCCTTATCAAACTTGAAGCCACTGAAGAGCAGCGGCCCCAGAGAGCTGCCAACCTGCAGGAGACTGATGTGACGGGGCACAATGTTTTCATGGGTTAAACCAATGAAATTTCTGTACCGTTTATTAATGCAACATAAACCAGCCTACTTTGACCAATACATTGGAATATTTGCCATAGATCTTTTAAGCAATTAACATTCTAAACAAACACTGAAACACTATCTTGATTTGTTGTGTATCCAGTTTATGTTTTTTACACTTTTGTGATACATATGCATCAACAACCAGTATATGTATATGTTTATGTTTCTTTTTAATTTGTGTAAATGGTATAATACTCTATTGTTATGCAACTTATCCAAAAGCATATTTTCCAGATTTGCTACATATTAACTTCTGTGCACCACAAATCTACCACAATTTATTTATTTGTCCCCTTACTAATGACACCGGCTCTATTGACACTTTTCATTACTAAAATTTTTATTTCAGTTTAGAGTTTTTCCATAATATATATATATACAGAAGTGAAATTTCTGGGCTATAGACTGTCTGCTTCAACTCTAGATATTACAAATTGTTCTCCAAAGTGGTTTTAATGGTTTAATTCTACACCAGTGGTATATGAAAGTTCCTGGTTCCCTACACCATCACTTACTATCACATGTCCATTAAAAATTTTTTTGCCAATCTCACGGTACAACTGGCATCTCATTGCTGTTTTAATTTGTATTTTTCCAACTACTTCCATAATTAGGTTGCAAAAGACTGACTTCCGTTTTAATAGCCCTCTCTTGCTTGCTCATTTGCTCACGAGGGCGCGTCCTCTGTCTCTGTACCTCTCTCTCTATGGCATTCTGTCTTGTGCTTCCTCGACTTTCTTGCTTTGATGAAACAGTATGTTGCGCTGAAGAGGCCCACATGGCAAGGGACTGAGGGCAGCCTCCAAGCAACAGCTGGCCTCAGTCCAACAACCTGTGAGGAACTAACTCCTGCCAATAATCATGTCAATGGCTAGGAAGTGGAACTTTCTAGAGGTAACTTCAGATTACTACAGTCCCAGCCAACAGCCTGGGAGAGGCCCTGAAACAGAAAATTCAACTAAGGCATGCCCCTAATTCCTGACCTATCTACAGATTGAGATAATAAATATTATTGCTTTAAGCCTCTCACTTAGCAGCAATGTATTACATAGAAATTGATAGATAATATACAAACAAATGGACATTAAAGTAGTCTCACATATTTTTCTTGTTTTCTTTCACATTAATTCTTTAATCCATCTGAAATTTTGGTGTAACAAATGAACCTAATTTTTTTCACATGAAAAACCAAATGTTTTATCTCCATGTATTAAGTAAAACATACTTTACCCCCAGCTATTTGTAATGTCACCTCTGATACAGGCCAAGGTCCCACATACTATATGCTTACATCTGTTTCCGTGCTTTCTCTTTCTTTTCATTGGTCCATCTTTCTATCCCTGCCTAATACCACCTTTCAAAAATTACTGTTGTTCCATTGTAAATTTTGATCTAGTCTGGAAACTTCTACATTTTGTTCTATATTTTTAGAATTATCTTTACTATTCCACATGAACTTTTCAAGTTTTTCAAGTTTTCTGAAAAAATCTTCTTGGAATTTTTGAGAGTAATTTCATTGAATTTAGAATTTAATTTGGGCAGAACTTACATTTTATTATGTTGAGTCTTCAATCCTATAAGTACAATATACTGCTTTCCACTTGTTCATATTTGCTTATCTTCACTTAAAAATATTTTGTATATTTTTTGGCAATGGATATATATATATACATATATATGTAAACATACACAAATATGTGTATATTTGTATATACTTAAATTTATCCTTACGAACTATATTTTTCTTGCATTTGTAAAAGGTATATGATTTTCTGCTATATATTTCAATTAGTTTTTGCTGGTGTGTAGGAAAATTTTGGGTATTGTATTTACCTTGCATTTTTAACCAACTTTCTGAATTTTGTTATTAGATAATTCACATTTCAGTCTGGTGACCTTAATATTGTCTCTTTATTTCTCATGTTCTACAATTTTATTATATTTCTAGATATCTATTTTTGTGCATCAGATTTTAATAAGATAAAATTTCATCAAAATCTATAAGATAGTACATATCAGATACCAATGTCTTATAAGACACCCCAGCCTACATAACGTGTAAAGAAATAGCTTGCCAAGAACCATCTAGATGATTCTAAAGCTCATCATTAATTTTGAAAACATAAAGGATCAGGAGAGGGATAGACTGGAGAAGAGAATTTTTGGAGACACACACACACACACACACACACACACGCACGCACACACACCAAGAATAGCAAGGGCAAAGAAAGTGGTTATTCCTCACCTCAAGCCAGTATGAGGAACTTCAATCTGACTGCTCAGAGGGTTTAAGACGTATTCTCAGAGATATGAGTGAGACAGTGGACTGATACCTAACACTGAGAAAACTAAAGGGCAAAAGTAGAGATGATTAGCTGTAAATGGAAGGCCCTACAATGGGGTTGGCTTGTACTTGTAGAGTTTTTCTGGAAAAGGAAATGTGTTTTCTATGGACTGGGTATAGGCTATGTGTAAGAGATAGCTGGAGTGGATTTGTTTTGGATGGTCAACGGGGCCTCAGCAGAAAGAAGCTGGAGATTGACCATCAGATTCCTAGGAGGTTTGGGAGTAAATGTTGTATCAAGTAAATTGCAAGGAATCCTCAATGGTGGGGGTAGGGTGGGGCAGGCTCTGAAGAACTCAGAAAAATGCACTATGAAAGAGGTAGTTTTAACACTTTGCCAGACGAATAACACATGAAGCCCATCAAGTGAGAACTTTTCTTCTCCCTTCACTCCTCTCCTCAGTGTACCCCAACCTCAAGGAAGGAGGTGAAAAAGAAAGAGAAATGAAGCTTACTACACCCTCTTTCCATCAGTGTAGGCTTTCCACTACAAAACCCCAGCAAAGGGAGTTGAGAAAGTCCTAGATTTCAACATTAAAATGTTGATTATTACATGAAAATTGATATTCTAATTTCTGAATTGATATAATGTTTGATACATAAAAGTAATAATTAGTTTTTAAATTTATCTAAGAATGATCAGAAAAGTAGTGGCGTTATCTCGAGTTTTCCTCCCGGTGGAAAAAGAACTCACCTATTAAATTTAAAGATTAAGCAGGAGGCCAAAATGAAAAATCAAGTTGCTCTGTGATTACCTCTAATAAGATAAGCCTATTCAATGCACAACTCACCTCCACTCTTACCTCTTTCCTTGCTCTGGAATTGGAATTAAATCATTTAGACTCATATTCTATGACTCAGGCACAACTAAGAAGACAGTGGTATTTCTACAACATTGCAGCTATAAGGGTGTATGCCATCTCCAGAGTCAGTTACAATATCTGGATTTGTCTCCACAAGTCTTGGTTCTGCCAGGGTGCTTTGATTTCTGTTTACTCCAAGTCTTCTTCATTTTTGTCATTCTGGACCTAATAAAATATCTGTATATTATTTTCCTTTATTGTCTTGATGCATGTCATTCAGTCGAGCCTAAAATAAGCACACTATGTCTTCTCCGAACTAATTCAATTACATGAATGAGTCCTTCTACTCAATCTTTAAGACTCACATCAAGTATTAATTCCTCCAGAAAGCCTTTCCTGACCACCCTCGTCCCAGTCTTAGATAATCCCTGTCTTCTGTTCCCTCCTAGCACTCCTTTGTATCTCTAGAACTAATTCACAACTGACCCTTCAGACATTAAGCAACTTATGAAGCTAGAGTTACCTTTTGTTCAGCATTTACTATATGTGCCAGGTATAGTAATATATGCTTTTATGTATATTGACTCATTTAATCCTCATTAAAACCCATTTACCAAAAAAAGAAACTGAGGCTCAGATAGGCAAATTCACCAGTCTAACTGGTAAGTAGAAGAGCTGGTATATTAGAGTTCTCTAGAGAAACAGAACAAACAGAATATAGATATAGTTGTATAAATATGTATATAGACATAGATATAACAAATTTATGTACAGATATTTCCCTATCTATCTCTCTATCTATCTATCAATCTATCTATCGAAAGAGAGAGATTTAAGGAATCGGCTGACATGATTGTGGAGGTGGGCAAGTCCAAAATCCATAGAGCAAGCCAGCAGACTGGAAATTCAGGTAAGAGCTGATGACACAGTCTTGAGTCTGAACTCCACAGGGCAGCAGGCTGAAAATTCAGCCAGAATTTCTATATCACATTCTTGAGGCAGAATTCCTTGTTCTTCGGGGAACCCTACACTTTACTCTCAAGTCTTTCAACTATTGGTTGGGGCCCACTGACTTTATGCAAGATAATCTTCTTTACTCAAAGCCAACTGATATAAATGTTAATCACATCTTTAAAAAACCTTCACAGTAACATGTAGACTGGTGTTTGAACAAAGGACTGGGCACCGAGGCATAGCCATGTTGACACATAAAATTAAACATCATAGTTGGAACTGAAACCCAGGATTGACTCTGGGTTTCAGTTTCTCTGCCCTTAACCACTATATTTTGCTGATCCCCTGGTGACAGAATGTGTGCCTCAGTCTTCTTTCTATTTCTAGTGATTAGCATTGAATCTAGTAAAGAGTAGTCCCTTAGTGAATATTTGTTGAATAACTAAAGGAACCTATATTGAAACAGTCTTCTGGAACTTCAAAAGGAGTTTGAAAGGAGGTAGTGAATGAGTCTGGTGTTAGGTATTGAATACACCAAAAATTTTAAAAGAAAAATACAGCAAGTATATAATTCTCCAAATACTGGAGACAAAGTGAAGCTTATAAATAAAGAAGTGGTATGAACAAAAGAAAGAAATGAAACATGTTGTAGATGTTCTGATTCCAGGAGTAATAAGGGAAAAATAAATCCAGACAGAAAAATAAACAAAAATGACAGCAAAGGGAAATGGCTAGGCGACTCTTAGAAATAGCCTAGTAGCTGAAGCTCTGTAAACCCTTCTGTGAACATCAAGTTTTCATTCTATTTAGACTGCCCCCAAAATATTACTGTTGATAAGATTCAAAACATCTGATGGTCACTTACTAGCTCCTATGAAAAATACAACTTTCCAGCAAAACCCAAATACATTGGCCAACAAAGCACGGGTACTACTGTTAAATAATATCAAAGATCTTTAGAAAAAAAGAGATAAGATAACTGGAATATTAGCCCCTGAGGAAACACATTGAGTGATGAAAGTTATTGTCAACTCAAATCAATGGAGACAGTAGATCACAGAAGGCCCAAATGCCTGAGCCAAATATTCTTTCTGATCTGTTTGAGTACAGGAACTCAGGGGAGCCATGTGAAAAGAATTTCAAGTAAATGTATCATTAAAAGTATTACGCTGGCAGATGGCTTATGTTTAAAAAATTGGCCATGACTCACAGAACTGCAAATATGCACAAGTCAAACTTTCTCCCTTTACTTGGTTCCAAATTTAAATTAGAAATTTATTACACTTTTCTTATCCCTTGCCCATATTAATGGCACAAATAAAAGAAATGTTTCTTTCTTGTTAATTGAGGTCAATAAAACACTGTGGCCTACTTATGTCAATGTCTAGAGCATCCTAAGTCGGAACCGTGGAAGTAGTGACAAAGTCGTTCCTTGCATAATTATCACTTCTTTCATCCTTTTATCAGAGACAATCTAGGAGCAGATATTCTGGCTCTGTTAAAACTAAGCCATGGCAACAGTCCAGAGATACAAGATGAGATTAATGCCAGCCAAGGAGCCAGGCAATAAATGTTTGTGTTCCGATAAGTATAAAATTTATAAGCTAACAGTATCCACTAATTATATAGCCTCCTCGAGTGTTTTATCTCCCTTCATTAAAACTTGTATTGTGAAAATTAATTAGCTAAGATTGTCTTCCTAATCCCTATTGGACAGAGGAAAGTTAACAAAAAAGTTTAGAATGATTAAGGAGAAAACCACTCCCTTTGAAAGGGACCATTTTTCCTCCTTGTGTACCTTTTCAGTCCTTTTGGGGGGTTGTGTCTTTTATTTGGAAATTTTTTCCAATATTGGAAAAATATATGTGTTTTATTTGGAAAATGTTTCCAATATTTATTTCTCTACATTTCAAAAATGGTATCCTCAGTGAATATCTCAAGTCTCTCCAGCCTTAATGTCATATTTAGAAATACTCCAGAGACCTTCAAGATGTTGGAGGAGTGAGACGTGGAGATCACCTTCCTCCCCACAAATACATCAGAAATACATCTACATGTGGAACGGCTCCTACAGAACACCCACTGAACGCTGGCAGAAGACCTCAGACCTCCCAAAAGGCAAGAAACTCCCCAAGTACCTGGGTAGGGCAAAAGAAAAAAGAATAA
>NC_041234.1:115750339-115752072 GCF_002837175.3 Physeter macrocephalus
CACAGCCTGAAGGGGTTAGTGCGCCACCGCTGGCCGGGAGGGAGTCCGGGAAAAAGTCTGGAGCTGCCGAAGAGGCAAGAGACCTTTTCTTGCCTCTTTGGTTCCTGGTGCACGAGGGGAGGGGATTAACAGCGCAGCGGAAAGGAGCTCCAGAGACGGGCGCAGAGCTGCCGGAGAAACAAGAGACTTTTTCTTACCTCTGTGTTTCCTGGTGCGCAAGGAGAGGGGATTCAGAGCACTACTTAAAGGAGCTCCAGAAACGGGCGCGAGCGGCGGCTATCAGCGCGGACCCCAGAGAAGGCATGGGATGCTAAGGCCGCTACTGCCGCCACCAAGAGGCCTGTGTGCGAGCACAGGTCACTCTCCACACCTCCCCTCCCGGGAGCCTGTGCAGCCCGCCACTGCCGGGGTCCCGTGATCCAGGGACAACTTCCCCGAGAGAACACACGGCGCGCCTCGGGCTGGTGCAACGTGTCACGTTGGCCTCTGCCGCCGCAGGCTCGCCCCGCATCCGTGCCTCTCCCTCTCCCGGGCCTGTGCCAGAGCCCCCGAATCAGCTGCTCCTTTAACCCCATCCTGTCTGAGGGAAGAGCAGACGCCCTCAGGCGACCTACACGCAGGGGCGGGGCCAAGTCCAAAGCTGAACCCCAGGAGCTGTGCGAACAAAGAAGAGAAAGGGAAATCTCTCCTAGCAGCCTCAGAAGCAGTGGATTAAAGCTCCACATTCAACTTGATGTACCCTGCATCTATGGAATACCTGAGCAGACAACAAATCATCCCAAACTGAGGAGGTGGAGCTTGGGACCAAGGATATATGTATTTTTTTTCCCTTTTTCTCTTTTTGTGAGTGTGTATGTGTATGCTTCCATGTGTGATTTTGCCTGTATAAGCTTTGCTTTTACCATTTCTCCTAGCATTCTGTCTGTTCGTTCTCTTGGGGTTTTTTTTTTGTTGTTACTTAAAAAATTTTTTTCTTCATAATTATTTTTTATTTTAGAAACTTTTATTTTACTTTATTTTATTTTATATTATTTTATCTTCTTCTTTCTTTCTTTCTTTTTTTCCTCCCTTTTATTCTGAGCCGTGTGGAGGACAGGTTCTTGGTGCTCCAGCCAGTAGTCAGGGCTGTGCCTCTGAGGTGGGAGAGCCAACTTCAGGACACTGGTCCACAAGAGACTTCCCAGCTCCACATAATATCAAACGGCAAAAATCTCCCAGAGATCTCCATCTCAACAGCAAGACCCAGCTTCACTCAACAACCAGCAAGCTACAGTGCAGGACACCCTATGCCAAACAACTAGCAAGATAGGAACACAACGCCACCCATTAGCAGAGAGGCTGCCTAAAGTCATACTAAGTTCACAGACACCCCAAAACACACCACTGGATGTGGGCCTGCCCAACAGAATAGACAAGATCCAGCTTTATCCACCAGAACACAAACACCAGTCCCCTCCACCAGGAAGCCTACATAAGTCACTGAACCAACCTCACCCACTGGAGGCAAACAACAAAAACAATGAGAAGTACAAACCTGCAGCCTGCAAGAAGGAGACCCCAAACACAGTAAGTTAAACAAAATGAGAAGACAGAGAAATATGCAGCAGATGAAGGACCAAGGTAAAAACCCACCAGAAAAAAACAAATGAAGAGGAAATAGGCAGTGTACCTGACAAAGAATTCAGAGTAATGATAGTAAAGATGATCCAAAATCTTGGAAATAGAATGGAGAA
>NC_041234.1:115752655-115757513 GCF_002837175.3 Physeter macrocephalus
CTACAATCAAGATTACTCTACCCAGCAAGGATCTCATTCAGATTTGATGGAGAAATTAAAACCTTTACAGACAAGCAAAAGCTGAGAGAGTTCAGCACCACCAAACCAGCTTTACAACAAATGCTAAAGGAACTTCTCTAGGCAAGAAACACAAGAGAAGGAAAAGACCTACAAGAACAAACCTGAAACAATTAAGTAAATGGTAATAGGAACATACATATTGATAATTACCTTATTTGTAAATGGATTAAATGCTCCCACCAAAAGACACAGCCTGGCTGAATGGATACAAAAACAAGACCCATATATATGCTGTCTACAAGAGACCCACTTCAGACCTAGGGACACATACAGACTGAAAGTGAGGGGATGGAAAAAGATATTCCATGCAAATGGAAATCAAAAGAAAGCTGGAGTAGCAATTCTCATATCAGACAAAATAGTCTTTAAAGACTACTACAAGAGACGAAGGACACTACATAATGATCAAGGGATCAATCCAAGAAGATATAACAATTGTAAATATTTATGCACCCAGCAGAGGAGCACCTCAATACATAAGGTAAATACTAACAGCCATAAAAGGGGAAATCAACAGTAACACAGTAATAGTAAGGGATTTTAACACCCCAGTTTCACCAATGAACAGATCATCCAAAATGAAAATAAATAAGGAAACAAGTTTAAATGATACATTAAACAAGATGGACTTAATATTTATAGGACATTCCATTCAAAAACAACAGAATACACTTTCTTCTCATGTGCTCATGGAACATTCTCCAGGATAGATCATGTCTTGGGTCATACATCAAGCCTTGGTATACTTAAGAAAATTGGAATCATATCAAGTATCTTTTCTGACCACAACGCTATGAGACTAGATGTTAATTACAGGAGAAAATCTGTAAAAAAAAATACATGGAGGCTAAACAATATACTACTTAATAACCAGGAGATCACTGAAGAAATCAAAGAGGAAATTAAAAAATACCTAGAAGCAAATGACAATGAGAACACGACAACCCAAAACCTATGGGATGCAGCAGAAGCAGTTCTAAGAGGGAAGTTTATAGCAATACAATCCTACCTCAAGAAACAAGAAACATCTCAAATAAACAACCTAACCTTACACCTAAAGCAATTAGAGAAAGAAGAAGAAAAAACCCCCCAAAGTTAGCAGAAGGAAAGAAATCATAAAGATCAGATCAGAAATAAATGAAAAAGGAATGAAGGAAACAATAGCAAAGATCAGTAAGACTAAAAGCTGGTTCTTTGAGAAGATAAACAACATTGATAAACCATTAGCCAGACTCATCACGAAAAAGAGGGAGAAGACTCAAATCAATAGAATTAGAAATGAAAGAGAAGTAACAACTGACACTGCAAAAATACAAAGGATCATTAGAGATTACTACAAGCAACTATATGCCTATAAAATGGACAACCTGGAAGAAAAGGACACATTCTTAGAAAAGCACAACCTTCTGAGACTGACCAGGAAGAAATAGAAAATATAAACAGACCAGTCACAAGCACTGAAATTGAAACTGTGATTAAAAATCTTCCAACGAACAAAAGCCCAGGCCAGATGGCTTCACAGGTGAATTCTATGAAACATTTAGAGAAGAGGTAACACCTATCCTTCTCAAACTTTTCCAAAAGATAGCAAAAGATAGCATTCTATGAGGCCACCACCACCCTGATACCAAAACCAGACAAAGATGTCACAAAGTAGGAAAACTACAGGCCAGTATCACTGATGAACATAGATGCAAAAATCCTCAACAAAATAGTAGGAAACAGAATCCAACAGCACATTAAAAGGATCATACACCATGATGAAGTGGGGTTTACCCCAGGAATGCAAGGATTCTTCAATATATGCAAATAAATCAGTGTGATACACCATATTAACAAATTGAAGGAGAAAAACCATATGATCATCTCAATAGATGCAGAGAAAGCTTTTGACAAAATTCAACACCCATTTATATAAAAACCCTCCAGATAGCAGGATTAGAGGGAACTTACCTCAACATAATAAAGGCCATATACGACAAACCCACAGCCAACATCGTTCTCAATGGTGAAAAACTGAAACTATTTCCACTAAGATCAGAAACAAGACAAAGTTGCCTACTCTCACCACTCTTATTCAACATTGTTTTGGAAGTTTTAGCCACAGCTAAATATGGCATGTGAGATGAAAATAGACACAAGAAATGTGTCTCTTTTTTATATTTAGTTTTTTATCATAAAAATCATAATTTCATAATTAAAATAATAAGGTAAAGAAAGAAGTGTTGATAATTGACTCAATAAAGCCTTGAGAAAGCAAGTGAGCATGGGATCCAGAGTACAAGTAGAGAAGTTGGTCTTTGATAGACAAAGTCATCTTTTTCTGTTGTAACAGAGGAAGGAAAAAAGGAAATAGCTACAAATGGTAAGTATTCTTTTAGCCTTGATGGTAGGAAAATAAGCTATGCCTCTGATTGTTTCAGTTCTCCAGTGAAGTTTGATACAATTCATCTGCCAAGAGCGAGGGTGGGAAGAGTACTCTAGGTGAGCATTGCTGAGAGAGAGAGAACTCGGAAGCTTGAAATACCTGTCTATAGGTGGCATTTAGTCTCCCCACTGCTATTTCACAACTCTGTCAGCTTAGTACCTATATGCAGCGCCTACCTGGTTCCCTGCAGGGCACTGATATTCTGCAAATTGTGCTTTGGGGCCAAGTAGAGAGAAAAGCTTGATTGAGAGCCTTTAAACAAGTAAGGTAATAAAAGGGGAAAAAATTGTAACCTTTATTACATTCAAAACCAGTAACTTCAAAAGCAAATTGAAAAGCACATTTATTGAGTTAACAAATCATGAGTTAAAAACAATTTAATTTTTAAACACTTTCATTGAGTTCAAAAAATAGTGCAACTACTTTATTAATTTAATTGTTTTGAAGTCAGTGTTTTGGAACTCAATAAAAGTGTTTTTATTACTTTCATTTTCCTAGGCTTTCTTCCATACTCAGTCAGATCCCCTTTGCCAACAGAGCTGGCCCAACTGTAAATAGGGCAGGTTCTACATATGAGAATTACATTTCTCATGTACTTTCCTCACCTTTACATTTTTTTTCTATCGTCTCCTCCAAAAGTCTTGTTGGTTGGTCAGTTTATTTTGACCTCTGCCCTATGTGACACGTGGGTGTGTGTGTGTGTGTGTGTATTGCTGTGACAGTTATTAAATGTAACAGTCAGGGTCCATTCAGATGATACACAGAAACCACACCAGTACTTTCATTAAGAAAAGTATAATATAAAGAATTGTTAAGTAGTTAGACATGGTTAACTACTGAGAGAGGTATAAGCTGATTCTAGGGTTGAGGGAGATGGAACAAGGAAAGAACTTAGAAACTTAGAAGACGCCCTCTCCAAGGCTAGATTCAGACCTCTGATGGGAGGGACATGACTACTACAGGAACACACAGCATGTCAGTGGGGGAAAACTTGCCAGAGGCCAAAATCTACATCTAAATCGCACGGGCAATCCATCACTGGATGGAGCAGAAACCAGCTGGATAGCGTGGGTCACAGCTGAAATGTGAGGACTGCCACTGTGGTGGCAGAAGAACCGTGCCAGAAGAAGTAGGTCACTGCTGAACAGTGAAGGTTAACGCTATCAGCACCCAGCACCCCTGACACTTAATCCCAATGGAAAACAGCACACAGAAAGGTTTCTTCCTCCTTTTCTAGCCCAGCAGGATTCCTCTAGCGCCCTCTATTGGTATGACCTAGCAAGAAGCCAGCTGGCAAAAAAACAAACATCTGCATAATCCACTTCCAATATCACAAAGGAAGGCAAAGAAGTGTGGATTCAGAGACGAAGGAAAATAAATGAATAACTATCACATTAAGCTACTGTCTCTCAGCTCCAAATCCACTCTTTTATACTCTTGTCACTTGAGGGCTGGGGCTGGTGTTCTCCTCTGCCAGATGACATATAGATCAAGTCACTCCCCCCCCATTTAAATATGGGGAAGACTGATATTTATGCAAGGTGACATGTCCAATATCTCATGGTTGGTGACTAGGACAGCAGATTTTTCTGACCTCCAGCACTGTGGTTTTCCCAATGATCTTTTACTCCTCCCCTAGTAAGTCAACATTTTTAAAACACCACCTAATATGTTTATGCTCCCTTGTCAATATTAGTAGTTCTTTTCAGTCATCTACTTAAGACAGTAAATCTAGCTTTTAAAAACAAAGAGGTACAAAACCCAACTTGTAAATCTTTGGGGGAAATTTCCAAAAACTGCAAGGAAAACCTGTCATTGTGTCACATCCAAACATGTTTTTAAACTTTGGAAGAGAAAAATAAACAAAGCTTCTATCTGATAAAAAAAAAAAAGTCTTGGCTAGGCTGGTTAAATAATCTTAAGTGGTTTCAGGTAAAACAAACTTTAAAAATGAGTTGCAGGAGAGAGAAGATGGCGGAAGAGTAAGACGCGGAGATCACCTTCCTCCCCACAGATACATCAGAAATACATCTACACGTGGAACTGCTCCTATAGAACACCCACCGGACGCTAGAAGAAGACCTCAGACCTCCGAAAAGGCAAGAAACACCCCACGTACCTGGGTAGGGCAAAAGAAAAAAGAATAAACAGAGACAAAAGAATAGGGACGGGACCTGCACCAGTGGGAGGGAGCTGGGAAGGAGGAAAGGTTTCCAAACACTAGAAGCCCCTTCGTGGGCGGAGACTGCTGGTGGCAGAGGAGGGGAAGCTTCGGAGCCGCAGAGGAGAGCACAGTAACAGGGGTGCGGAGGGCAAAGCGGAGAGATTCCCGCACAGAGGATCGGGGCC
>NC_041234.1:115760015-115761832 GCF_002837175.3 Physeter macrocephalus
AAATGGTAATAGGAACATACATATTGATAATTACCTTAAATGTAAATGGATTAAATGCTCCCACCAAAAGACACAGACTGGCTGAATGGATACAAAAACGAGACCCATATATATGCTGTCTACAAGAGACCCACTTCAGACCTAGGGACACATACAGACTGAAAGTGAGGGGATGGAAAAAGATATTCCATGCAAATGGAAATCAGAAGAAAGCTGGAGTAGCAATTCTCATATCAGACAAAATAGACTTTAAAGTAAAAACTATTACAAGAGACAAAGAAGGACACTATATAATGATCAAGGGTTCGATCCATGAAGAAGATATAACAATTGTAAATATTTATGCACCCAACATAGGAGCACCTCAATACATAAGGCAAATACTAACAGCCATAAAAGGGGAAATCGACAGTAACACAATCATAGTAGGGGACTTTAACACCCCACTTTCACCAATGGACAGATCATCCAAAATGAAAATAAATAAGGAAACACAAGCTTTAAATGATACATTACACAAGATGGACTTAATTGATATTTATAGGACATTCCATCCAAAAACAACAGAATACACATTTTTCTCAAGTGCTCATGGAACATTCTCCAGGATAGATCATATATTGGGTCACAAATCTAGCCTTGGCAAATTTAAGAAAATTGAAATCATATCAAGTATCTTTTCTGACCACAACGCTATGAGACTAGATATCAATTACAGGAAAAGATCTGTAAAAAATACAAACACATGGAGGCTAAACAATACACTACTTAATAACGAAGTGATCACTGAAGAAATCAAAGAGGAAATCAAAAAATACTTAGAAACAAATGACAATGGAGACACGACGACCCAAAACCTATGGGATGCAGCAAAAGCAGTTCTAAGAGGGAAGTTTATAGCAATACAATCCTACCTTAAGAAACAGGAAACATCTCGAATAAACAACCTACCTTTGCACCTAAAGCAATTAGAGAAAGAAGAACAAAAGAACCCCAAATTTAGCAGAAGGAAAGAAATCATAAAGATCAGATCAGAAATAAATGAAAAAGAAATGAAGAAAACAGTAGCAAAGATCAATAAAACTAAAAGCTGGTTCTTTGAGAAGATAAATAAAATTGATAAACCATTAGCCAGACTCATCAAGAATAAAAGGGAGAAGACTCAAATCAATAGAATTAGAAATGAAAAAGGAGATGTAACAACTGACACTGCAGAAATACAAAAGATTATTAGAGATTACTACAAGCAGCTGTATGCCAATAAAATGGACATCCTGGCAGAAATGGACAAATTCTTAGAAATGCACAAGCTGCCGAGACTGAACCAGGAAGAAATAGAAAATATGAACAGACCAATCACAAGCACTGAAATTGAAACTGTGATTAAAAATCTTCCAACAAACAAAAGCCCAGGACCAGATGGCTTCACAGGCGAATTCTATCAAACATTTAGAGAAGAGCTAACACCTATCCTTCTCAAACTCTTCCAAAAGATAGCAGAGGGAGGGACACTGCCAAACTCATTCTATGAGGCCACCATCACCCTGATACCAAAAGCAGACAAAGACATCACAAAGATAGAAAACTACAGGCCAATATCACTGATGAACATAGATGCAAAAATCCTCAACAAAATACTAGCAAACAGAATGCAACAGCACATTAAAAGGATCATACACCATGATCAAGTGGGGTTTATTCCAGGAATCCAGGAATACAAGGATTCTTCAATATACGCAAATCAATCAACGTGATACACCACATCAGACAACTGAAGGAGAAAAACCATATGATCATCTCAATAGATGCAGAGAAAG
>NC_041234.1:115762332-115762823 GCF_002837175.3 Physeter macrocephalus
GGGTTGGCGGTGTGAACACAGCCTGAAGGGGTTAGTGCGCCACGGCTAGCCGGGGGGAGTCTGGGAAAACCAGGAGCCTGTGCAGCCCGCCACTGCCAGGGTCCCGGGATCCAGGGACAACTTCCCCGGGAGAACGCGCGGCACGCCTCGGGCTCGTACAACGTCATGCCGGCCTCTGCCGCCGCGGGCTCACCCCACATCCATGCCCCTCCCTCCCGCCGGCATGAGCCAGAGCCCCCGAAGCAGCTGATCCTTTAACCCCGTCCTGTCTGAGCGAAGAGCAGAAGCCCTCGGACAACCTACAAGCAGAGGTGGGGCCAAGTCCAAAGGTGAACCCCAGGAGCTGTGCGAACAAAGAGGAGGGGGGAGGTCTCTCCCAGCAGCCTCAGAAGCAGCAGATTAAAGCGCCACAATCAACTTGAAGTGCCCTGCATCTGTGGAATACCCGAATAGACAGCGAATCATCCCAAGTTGAGGAGGTGGACTTTGGG
>NC_041234.1:115764136-115764663 GCF_002837175.3 Physeter macrocephalus
AGATGGGATCAATACCAGAATAACTGAGGCAGAAGAATGGATAATTGACCTGGAAGATAAAAGAGTGGAAATAACTACTGCAGAGCAGAATAAAGAAAAAAGAATAAAAAGAACTTAGGACAGTCTCAGAGACCTCTGAGACAACATTAAACGCACCAACATTTGAATAATAGGAGTCCCAGTAGAAGAAGAGAAAAAGAAAGGGACTGAGAAAATATTTGAAGAGATTATAGTTGAAAACTTCCCTAATATGGGAAAGGAAATAGTTAATCAACTCCAGGAAGCACAGACAGTCCCATACAGGATAAATCCAAGGAGAAACAAACCAAGACACATATTAGTCAAACTATCAAAAATTAAATACAAAGAAAACATATTAAAAGCAGCAAGGGAAAAACAACAAATAACACACAAGGGAATCCCCATAAGGTTAACAGCTGATCTTTCAGCAGAAACTCTGCAAGCCAGAAGGGAGTGGCAGGACATATTTAAAGTGATGAAGGAGAAAAACCTACAACAAAGATTAC
>NC_041234.1:115767424-115790638 GCF_002837175.3 Physeter macrocephalus
CAGCCGCATGGCACAGGGAGATCAGCTAGGTGGTTTGTGACCACCTAGAGGGGTGGGATAGGGAGGGTGGGAGGGAGGGAGACACAAGAGGGAAGAGATATCCGAACATATGTATATGTATAACTGATTGACTTTGTTGTAAAGTAGAAACTAACACACCATTGTAAAGCAATTATACTCCAATAAAGTTTAAAAAAAAAAAAGAATGAGTTGTACAGCCGCTAGCATTTGTTACTCTGGTTGCAAAAGTAAACTTTATCCTGGTTACTGAATAGGAGGTGATGTTGGATGTTTGCCACTGTGCTCGTCCTATAGGTATTTTAATGTGTTTAAATAGCCAAGAAAGAAAACAGAAAGAAGATAAGATTCAGGGCTTCAGGAGGTCTGTCTGCAAAAAAGAAACAGAATTTGCTGAGGAAAGCTACTTCTAGCGCTCATTAGCAGAGGCAAAAGTGATACATTGCCTTGATAAAACAGCCCGGATGAAAGCCTGCCTACAGGGCTTCTGTAATACCCAGAAGCAGCTGATCTGAGCCAAGCTGGAAGTAGGGAAGCAAGCCAAGGTGACAGAGTTTCATATGGAGGCTGCTCTGTGCCCACGAAGACCAGATCTTTGTGTCAGCTCGGTTGGGAAGAGGTCTTTGGCTCTGTACAGACAACAGAAGCAGATGTCTGGTTGGGGTGAGGAGGGTTCCCTTTGCAGTAAGAACCAGATGAATTCAGGTGGAAGGGGAGAACCCTGGGGAAGTCCTCCATCTCCCCTGCTCATAGGCAATCCTCTTTTTCCCTAGGTATTTGTGTTCAGGAGGCCTTGACAGAAAAAGCAAGGGTTTTAGAACTTACACAGATCTAGATTCAAATCTAGGCTCTACAAATGATTTAATCTCTCAGAGCTCAATTTCCTGTGAATCAAATTAAACTTCCAGTGCCTACTTGTAGGTTTATAGGGAAATTAAATAAGATATGGAAGTAAAGCACCTAGTTCCATGCCTGGCGTGTGGATGCTTGGTAAATGGCAGCTGATGCTACCGTTACTACCACTACAACTACCACCACTACCACTACTACTACTCCTCTGGACCATTACTGCTACTCTGAAATTTTAAAAGACCTTTTCTAAAGGGAGAACCATGACAAAGCCAGCTTATGTAGCTGGATCTGTGATACCAGGGAACAGACTGGACTGAGCACAAACACACACATAAAGCTCCATCGTCCTCCCACCCATACACATCTCCGTGGCCGTCTCCCACCCCCTTAAGCATGAAAGAGAGGTTGTGCTCTTAGTGAGATTAAAATATGCTTTTATCACAGAAAACAACAAACATAACAAGATAAAAAACCAAAAGTAATAAAAGTATCTAAAACCAATACTCAAACATGAAATGCTAAGTGAAAATAATGGTTTTAACTTGACCTTATAGGATCTACTGAGAGATTAAATTAGAGAACACACTTGAAGAGAAAAATGTTTAAATATGCTATAAAACAAACACCACAATCTAGAAATAAATAATAAAACCTAGAAAGTCAGAGAACAAACAAGTAAAATGTTATCATTAGCTAAAAGGATACATTAACAATATTGCCTAGTAAAATGAAATAGTTTAAAATAAAGACCTTGTGACAAAACCACATAATGTAAATATGTACAGAAACCAGCTTAGGATCAAACCTGTCTGGACAAAAAGCCATTTTTACATGGAGGACTGAGGCACATCTTAGAAAAGGACACACTACAAGGAAAGACAGAGGCGAGAGGCGTATATGTAGCCCAAAGGTGATGGTCCAGTCACTGAAGGAACAATTCTGAACACAATGCATACTATGTCCCTTAGCTGTCATAAGACAGTGGCAATACAAGTTTGTACTATTTTACAGCAATTCCTTATATTAAGGGTTGAGTTTGGGCTCTGGTGAGAGATAGACCTGGGTTCATATGCCTGTTCTACAACTTACAAGCTGTGTGAATTGGGACAAGTTATATAATTCCTCTGTGTCTCAATTTTCTCATCTATAAAACAGAGATATGAGTAGTGCCTTCCTCATAAGGTAGTCATAAAAATCAAATGAGAGGGACTTCCCTGGTGGTCCAGTGGCTAAGAATCCACCTTCCAGTGCAGGGGATTCGGGTTCAATCCCTGGTCAGGGAACTAAGATCCCACATGTTGCAGGGCAACTAAGCCCCTGCGCTGCAACTACTGAGCACGCGAGCCACAACTACAGAGCCCACGTGCTCTGGAGCCCATGTGCCACAACTAGAGAGCCAGCACACCGCAACTACTGAGCCCAAGCCACAACTAGAGAGAGAAGCCCACGTGCCACAACAAAAGATCCCTCATGATGCAACTAAGACCCGATGCAACCCCCCCCCCCCGCAAAAAGTGGCTAAGTTTCCAAACCTGGAGTTTCACCCAACATTCAGAATCTATTTTTTTTCTGTTTGCATTTGTGGCCTTTCTTCCAAATAAATGCCCTCTAAAAACCATCAGGACCAATATTTAAAAGCAATTACTGAAACTGGGGAAGACTAAGGACTTCTAATCACTCTCACTGTTGCAGCCTGCATTTCATCATATCCAACTACATTTTTACAAAAGAAACAACACGAATGGATTTTGTATTTCACTTACGTAAGGAAACTGTAATAAATTGAAGACATACCTATTCAGACCCCAAAATGTTCTTCCCTTATAAATGATTTAGGTTAAAATGGCATGTTAATTGAAATACCTGAGAACTACAGTGATTGCTGCTCTAGAAAAACAGTCTCCTAGCAATAGTATACTGTAGTTTGAAAAAATCATTACTGAGATAATGGCAAAAATGATTAGATTGAAAAATCAAATTACCACGAGCAAGAAAACCTCCCTGTTAAAAGCAAGGCACCCCAGTATTTGTTTTTATTCAGAGTCCAAAAAAAAAAAAGCCAGATGTAGTATACAACTAATATAATCTATCCTACAGTCTGTTTTTAAATGTCCGATCTAAAAATACTGTCTTAAGTGACCTTAGTTATCATTTTAATGCAATAATTAAATAACATTACATCTCTGGGGTACAAAAAATATATGTCCATTTATCATTTTGTGCCTGTTGTTGCCAATTAAATCAACTTCTGAAAAAAATGTATGTATATATAAATCAAATGAGATTATCCATTTAAAGAGCTTAGTTTAGCCTGCCACATTAGCATGAGCTCAGTAAGTGATACACATGTTCCTCTTGCTATTATTAGCCTAGGTGACAGAAATAACGCAGGTGGGGCAGAGCCATTTAGAACATGACACACAGCGAACTAAGCAGCTGATCAGACTGGTCAGTAATAATATGGAGATATGGAGAGGCAAGAAATATATGCCCAACACAGGTATCTTCCGCATCAGAGGAAAGGAGGAAAGTGACAAATGCCATGTAGAATTGGAAGGAAGTAATCAATAAATGGACACGAGACTGTCTTCCTGATGAGGATAAAACACTGTAGGATAAATTTAAAGAGTTTGGAGTTCCTACAAATTGGTTGGGGAAAGAGCCAGAAATATACTCTTCTGTAATGTCTACCATGGTCATATTTGTGCCCCCATCCTACTGTGACCTGGGGAAACATATCATGACAGCAAGAATAGAGTCCAGGGATTAACAGGGAGGTAGACCTTTGGGTGAGACGCTGCAGGCCGCAGAAGGCCCCCTGTATAAATGCCCTCCTAATAATGAAGTTCTCTGCAGGAAGTCCTTGAGAATTAAGCCCCATGCAGTTATGCCTGAGATGGAAAACTTCTGACCAAAAAGCCCCTCAATTAGTAGTGACATCTTTAAAACAACAGAGAAGATTTCCAATTATCTACCAAAAGATCGCCAGTGAATTCCCTACAAGGCTCCAAAGGCAAGCCAGGACACAAGCAGACAGTCATACCAAATTCACTCTAAAAGAGATAAGCCTAGTGAAATGTGTATATCAAAGGAACTTTATGTTACAAGGATCACTTCATGGTAGATTAGTTATAACCTCAGTCAGGTACATGGCACCATTCCAAGGTATGCTCTTTTTAAAAAATTATTAATTTAAATTATTTTCCTTTGAGGTTTTTTCCCATGTCATGATTTTTTATCTTTTTAATTGAAGTACATAAATTACACATATATATTGAGTGTTCAATGAATTTTCACTAACCAAACACACCCACAACCATCACACAGATGAAGGTATATATAACACTACCAGCTCTCCGGTAGCTCCCTTCATGCCCTGTCAGTCGCTACCCTTCGAAAGATCACTATCCTCCTGAATTTCTTACAACATAGATAAGTTTCTGCTGTTTTTGTACTTTATATAAATGCAGTCAGACAGTATGTACTTTCCTCTTGATGACTTCTTTTGCTCAAAATTATGCTTTGAGATTTCTCCACATTGCTGCAAAAACCTGTAGATCATTCCTTCTCAATGCTGTCTGGTATTCCATTGTGTGACCATGTATTTATCCAGTCCATTGTTGATGGACATTTGGATTGTTTCCAGTTTGGGGCTATTATAAATAGAACTGCTACGAACATTCTTGCACATATTGTTTAGTGATCATATGTATGCATTTTTGTTGATTATTTACCTAATAAAGGAATTTACAGGTAATAAGATTCTTTAGGTTTTCAATGTTTCAAAGTTTGTGATATTGAATAAATCTTCTATCTGAAAAAGAAACTGATGGAAAAAGCTTACTGAAGTGTGGGCATGCACGATCTACCATTAGAGAGTCTGCAACCCATTGAGGGTGAATTTACCTGTTGAGCCAAAGCTACTTCAATACTCTAAGTTACCTTGAAGGAATAAGCCTCACGGGGCTTATTTTTGAAAATTCAAACTAATTCACTCACGTCATTTGTCTCAAAGATTACTTTTTAATGTCCAACTACATTACGAGTAGCCACATATTAAAAAGACTGACAAGACACATTGACGGACATCAACACTATACTCTCGTACTAAAATTACAAGAAAACTGAATTTGGTATTTGATTCCTTAATTTTTCCCAAGATTTGGTTGGATCATATCCATAACATTTCTTCTTGTTGTTGTTTTTTTAATAACATTCAATAAGTCTGTTAACTATATGAAAGAAAACAAAAATCACTGGAGAAAATCATCTGTTTAAGTCTTTGTACTGAAATCACTTTTTCTACGCCTCTTAAAATGTCCAGTCTGATTAAAAAATAGAAAGGTTCTCAAAACTGTGAAGCTGCTAGGACTTGATGGGAATTAACTCAATAGCATTTTTAGTTAGATAAACATTGCATCTGGGAAGTAAAATCTCCTGATGTTCAAAATGTGATTAGCAACGCCCATATCCTAAAGTAGCACTCTTGGTCTAAGAAAGAAAGGATCATGCAGCTGAGGCAGTTTCACCAGTATTTGTGGTTTTGCCATTTTCAGTAAATCACTCATATTGCTGCCTAGAATCACTTACCCTCAGATGATGAAGGGCCCTGACAGACTGTCTCTAATCTACCTCCCTCTTCCATGCCTATTTTACAGATGAAAAAATTGAAACCCAGAGAGAGAAAGGAATTTGCCCAAGCTCAACCAGTATGTTTCTAGCAAACCTGTATTGGCAAACCTGCGACTGGACCCCAGCTCTTTTTGCCTGCCACTTTCTTTTATACCTCCATTTATGAATATTAATTACTCCTTTTTACTATGGTAGATACCAACAATACACATAATATTCCAGATATGATACAACATCTGTGCATAACCAAACACACACTCGTCATACCCAAAAAGATCTCATACAAACTTAAACAAAGTACTCATCACACATGCACTTTAGTAAGGCAACCTAGTAAACATTTATTCACTTATGCATTTATTCACTCAGCAAATACACTGACCATCAATTATACACAAGGCATTGTACTTGGAACTTGGAAGAGAAAAATTATCAACCAGTATATCTGACCTCAAAAAGTTTACAGATTAGCTGAGGCTACCATCAAGAAAACAAATAACAGCAAACCAATGAGATGACTGTTATAATAAAAGACTAAAAATAGAACTACCATATGACTCAGCAATTCCACTCCTGGGTATATATCCAAAAAAAAAGCTCCACAACATTAATTCAAAAAGATACATTCACCCCAATGTTCATAGCAGCATCATTTACAATAGCCAAGATATGGAAACAACCTAAATGTCCATCAACAGATGAATGGATAAAGATGATGTGGTGTGTGTGTGTGTATATATATGTATATATATATATATATATAAATACATATATATACACATATATATATAAATACACACACATATATATATATATACATACAATGGAATACTACTCAGCCATTAAAAAATGAAATTTTGCCATTTGCAGCAACATGGATGGACTTGGAGGGCATTATGCTAGGTGAAATAAGTCAGACAGAGAAAGACAAATACTATATGGTATCACTTATATGTGGAATTTAAAAAATACAACAAACTAGTGAATATAACAAAAAAGAAGAAGACTCACAGATATAGAGAAGAAACTAGTGTTTACCAGCACGGGGTGCGGGAGGGCACTATAGGGCTGGGGGAGTGGGAGGTACAAACTACTGCGTGTAGAATAGGCTTAAGGATATATTGTACAACACGGGCAATATAGCCAATATTTTGTAATAACTGTAAATGGAAAGTAACCTTTCAAAATTGTATTAAAAATAAAAATAAATTTTTTAAAATAAATAAATGTAGTAAGCTTTTATGGGGGTCACAGTCTGAGGAAGTAGGGACTAAATCCTTCTGGCAAGGACAGGAATCATGGAGGGTTTCACTGAGGAACTTACATTTAGCCTCATTACTGAAGGATGAGTAACAAAAAAGCTTGCCAAAGGACATTAGGGAAGAGGGAAAGCATATTCCTGACAGAGGTGACATCATGTAAATAACAGTACATGTGAGATCATAATGTATGAAACTGGTAGAATAGACATTGTGCAGAATGCCTGGAATAGAGGGTGCACATGAGGAAGGGACTAGAAAAGTAGTTGGGGAAGATCACAGTGGGTTTTATATGTCATACCGAGGAGTTTGGGCCCCATCCCACAGACATTGCAGAACCCCTAGAGCATTTTAAGAGGTGGACAGGACCCAGTTTTCATTTTAGGAAGATCACTTCAGCTGCAGTATAGAGATACATTCACAGGTTTAAAAAAACAAAACAAAACAAAAAAAAACTGGAGGTAGAGACCAGCTGAGGAAAGCCAATTGAGATACGATGATGGCTTCATCAAATATAAAGCAAGTGGTTATTAAAAGTAGGTAACACACAAAATGAAGACACTTTTCTCTATCCTGAAAGTAATGGCAACTTAACAACTCTGTAACATTATGTGGAGTATTTTCACATCTCCTTTGAAAACAACCTTGTATAAACATTTCTTAATTTCATCTCTGTTGTCCTTTCCTGAAAACATTAACTAATAGCATAAGACCACTATCCCCACCTCCGCTGGAGAATCTTCCAAAAGCTGGCTGGGGAAATAGTCAGGACAACAGCCCACTATTGATCTTGATCTCCTGCCCCATGTCTCCTTGTAAAAAGCAGGGGTGTTTTTTGTAGTGGAAAGAGCATGGGATTTGGCATGAGGTGAACAAGGTTCAAGTCCCTGATTCACTATTTGCTTATTTTATGACCTTGACTAATATAGTTCTCTGAAATGGAGGCCCTGAACATATAAAATGGAATATTCCTACTTAACTCACTTCTTGAGGGGATCAAATGAAATAATAATGGTGTGTGAAATTACTCTGAAAACTGTAACATGCTGTTTATTTGTTAATTACTAGCATATATATCACAGATTACACCCCTGAACGTGAAACAACTGACACACTAATTCTTGCTTCTCAGTCATAGATACAAATCACAGTCAACAAAAATCTGAAGAGCTCCTAGATGCTGCTATAGATTCTCCATTACCACCGCATTACCTGACTCAAAACCTAAAAGCAAGTTCCTGCTAGACTCTTAGTGCTATACCTCATTCTATCAGAAACCCCAGAAGCAGAGGTCAGAATGGTTCATTTGACTTGCCATCATCACTCATAAAACATCACAAGAAATCTATATCCCTTTCTTAAAAGCAGATGTTCTCCTCCTCATGCGTCTATAGCCTGAATGTGTCAAACTGGGGAGCATATGAAATCATGAGCCCAGGCCACCTCATGCATTACGGCCACTGATATTGGAAGTTTCTCCAATACATCTGAAATCTCTGCCACCTACACACATGCTAAAATCAAGTGGCTCTACTTCTAGACACATGGCCTGCATCCTCATCACGCTCAGCCATGACCAGTCTGCATCTGTACATGGTGGAAATCAGGGTTGTAGACAGCAACACTGAAGCAGCACCACTCCAGAAACAACTATGGCTTGAGGGAAGGGGCAGTTGGAGCTGCTCAAATGCCAAGTTATCCGATAAAGGATTCATCTGTACAGAGTGGATTTTGCACAAGTTTTACAAATTTTACCCCAATAAACCCAGTATTCTGATAAGAAACAATCCCTTTTGTTCTTCCAGGACATGTGCAATGACAGGAAATTGCTTGGCATGTAGTATAGAGTCAATAAATATGTATTTGTTGTTGATTGAGATCCAGGAGTATTCAGAGTATCTATAAGGCTCAATTAGAACAGCCAGCTGTATTAATACAAAATCATCCCTCAGAGGCTCCGTTACAAACTATCTCTAAAGTGCTGCATGATGGGTGTAGCAGGCAGCTTTGGTTTGCTGCCCAACATCCATTTTCTCTCCTTCGTGGTAACAGGATCCTGAACTTTCTCTACTAGGTGATTTGCATAGAATTAACCTTACTCCCAACTTTTGGAGGTGAATTCTGAATGGCTTAGGCCAATTAGTATTTTCCAAACACCTGAACACAATATCACTGGGAATGGTAAAACACATTCATTCTCTCTCCTGAATAAGGAAGCATATCCCTAGGGAATTGCTCACCACTTCCTGTGACATCAGGAATAAATGGCCCTAGGATGACATTAACACTATGGAAAACTGAAATAAACTAGGGGCTGGTGAGCCTGTTTGGTCGCTGAATCAAAATATCTAAAGCTTACAGTGTCTCTGAGTTTTCCAGTTACATGAATCTACAAATTCCCCTTGTTATTTAACCAATTTTGAGTTGGGCTCTATGTTATTGCAGCCCAAAACATCCCCATTTATACTGTAGTACTTGTGAAATGAAATTTAAACTGGTACTTACACTAAGATTTATTTTCTGAGTGATAGAACTAGAGTGTCTTCTTGAAAAGAAAGAAAATAAATAAAATGACAAAGGTTCTGCATAAACACTTGTAAATCCATGGTATAGCCTCTGAAACCTTATTATACCTCCAGAAGGGACTGAAGTCCTTTTTTCTACCCTCTGGTAAATTATTTCTTAAACTATTGGTTAGTGATACATCTTAACTCCTTTACAGAGTGCAATTCTGGGAACCTGAGACAGATTTCATTGCTTATGATGCGCTGACCTGAATGTACTCCATTCACTTCACCAGCTTCCTTAAAAGATCCTCTACAAATGTTACAACACTGTGAAAGTATAAATGAGGATCAGTGTTAAAGTTAAGATCTATCAAGGGGAATTACTGGACATCCGAGGCTGTTCCAAGAGGCATGAATGACTCTGGGCTGTTTGGATCTAGTCAAAGGAAGAGGCGGGGATTACTGCCAAGTACCCTGGATACCTGATCGAAAGTGCACAATTCCATGAGCAGACCTCTTAGAAAGCACAATCGGAGTTTCTTACATAATGAGAGTAAGTCAGGCCCCACTTTTTTTTAAATTTAAAAGGTATTTATTAATACGTATCTTCAGTGTTTATAATTGCCCATGCAAACAAACACAATATTTCTGCTATTCTTTATCTAAATCAATTGTCACCATAAAAAAATGAACAAATTAAGACTGTCCCATTCCAAACTGGACATCCGAGGCTGTTCCAAGAGGCATGAATGACTCTGGGCTGTTTGGATCTAGTCAAAGGAAGAGGCGGGGATTACTGCCAAGTACCCTGGATACCTGATCGAAAGTGCACAATTCCATGAGCAGACCTCTTAGAAAGCACAATCGGAGTTTCTTACATAATGAGAGTAAGTCAGGCCCCACTTTTTTTTAAATTTAAAAGGTATTTATTAATACTATCTTCACTGTTTATAATTGCCCATGCAAACAAACACAATATTTCTGCTATTCTTTATCTAAATCAATTGTCACCATAAAAAAATGAACAAATTAAGACTGTCCCATTCCAAGAATATGCAATTTTTTATATGTACCTTTAAGGAAGAGCATGATAGCATATTTTTGCAAGTATGAGCAGATCATGTGTCCCACTTCACCTTTATCTGTACAGAAACACTCCTCCCCCCAACCTTGCAAAGTGGCTTAGATGGGTAGAGCCTTGCCTTGAGGAAATGCTGTGGCCTTCTACGTAACAGGTGAATGAATCACAATTACACTAAGGCTCACAGAATTGGTCAAGTTGCTATAACTGCGAGAAGGCAGGCTTTGGCATTAAATCTGTGCAAGACTGAATCCTGGCTAAGGACTTATCAGATGCAGGCCCCACTTTTTCATAACAAAACAATACCTTTTTAATGCCGACACTTGGTTACTAAAGCATATGGCCCCATTTCCAGTGATTTATATAGAATATCTAAACTCCAGGAACCCAGTCTTATCAATAATTTGACTGCTATCAAGTTATTGCCAAAAATCCCAGCTAAATGGTACTGGCACAAGAATTGATGGGCAGATTGATAGAATTTCATAGATTTCATCGAAACAAAATCAAGGCTATATAAAAATGGAGCAAGTGATAAAGAAAGTAGCATAATCCAATGAGAAGAAAAGTGGAGGGACTATTCAAATAGTTTTGAGATAATTGTTTACATAGCAAATGACTCATGATAGATCTTTAAACTACATATAAAAATAAATTTCTAGATAGACCAAAAAATCAAATGTAAAAAACAAAACTTAAAAATGAATATATAGATGAATAATTAAATAATCTCTCAACAGAGGACAACTTCCTAAATATAAATGTAATAAAAGACTTTGCAAGGGAAAGGATGAATTGGATTACCTAAAAATTTAATACTTTAGTATGCCAAAAAAACCTTTTTTTTTAATATTTATGTATTTATTTGGCCGTGCCGTGTCTTAGTTGTGGCATGCTGCCACATGCGGGATCTTCGTTGTGGCATGCGGGATCTTTTAGTTGCGGCATGCAGGCTCTTAGTTGCGGCATTCAGCATCTAGTTCCCTGAACAGGGATTGAACCCAGGCCTCCTGCATTAGGAGCAAGCAGTCTTAACCGCTGGACCATAAGGGAAGTACCCCAAAAAAATTTTTTAAGGAAAATAACAAACTGGTAAAAAATTTCCAAAATTAGGTAATGATGTCTTAATATACTTAATAAAGAAAATGCTCTTAATAAATTAAAAAAAATACCCATCCTCTAATAGAACAACAGGCACAAAATGGAAGGAAATTCACATAATAAAAATAAATGAAGCTAAAACAGACCTATTTGAATGGCTAAAATAAAAAATAATGATAATACCAAATACTGATGAAGATGTAGGGATACTGGATTATTCATACATTGATGATGGGAATGTAAATTACAGTCACTCTGGAAACTGTTTCTCACAAAACTAAACATGAGCTAATCATATGACTCAGCAATTGTACTTTTGGGCATTTACCCCAGAGAAATCAAAATTCATGCCTACATAAAAATGTGTACAAAAATGTTCATAACAGCTGTATTTGTAACAGTCAAAACCTGGAACCAACCAAAACATTCCTCAATAGATGACTGGTTAAACAAACTGCATTACATCCATACCATGGAATACTACTCAGCAATAAAATGCAATGAACTATTTATGCAGGCAAAAACTTACATGGATTTTAGAGGGGTTATGCTGACTGAAAAATACCAATCTTAAAAGGTTATAAGCTACATGATTCAGTTTATATAACATTCTAAAATTGACAAAAGTTTAGAAATGGAGAACAGATTAGTGGTTGCTAGTGGTTAGGAATGGGAGTAGGTGGATAGGTGTGGCTATAAATGGCTATAAAATGATGTGTCCACCAATTCAGGCTGAGTGGTTGGCTGGTGGAGACATTTGGATTTGGACTTAGGAGAGAGAGGGTCTTCTTCATAAGCTTTGAATTTGAGCTACAGGCTCAAACTCAGTTTTATCAGAAAATCTCTGAAATGGTACCTTGATTTTTCTATTTGTCATTGCTCCCTCTGTGTATGGCACCCTTGGATACTACATGGAGAAGATGAGAGACTGGCAGGGCAGGATTTGAGTATTTTGAGTCCTATTTGAATCCTATGAAATACAGTCCCAAACTCTACATTGCACCTCTACCATAGCTTAAAGAAATCATCAGATATGCTCAAAGATTTATGTATAGATTGTTCACCTCAGTATTAATCATGAGAATTAAAAATTAGAAAAACCAAATGCTATAAAAACAAGGGATAATTTAAATAGTATAGGATACAATGGAGCTAATACAAAGAGTAATTTTGAAAGTTAGTGAAACTGTAAAATCTTCAAAAATTACATAAAATATTCAAATCAGGATAAAGTAAAACATTTTTTATTTATTCTTAGGTTGAAATTGTGAAAGTAAATCTACATGCAAGTTGTAATATCTAGTAGTGCGCATCTATATTATAATTGCTAAATTACAGTGTATTTTTTATAACATTTCAAAATGGCCCTAAAATAACTGACATTTTCCTTAAAAAATGGATGTTATAGGTTTTAATAATCAGTTTTTAAACTGTATCTACTTATTAAGTACTATATTACTGTGATCTAGATATAGGTGTTATACTTTAAATCATGGCAATCTAGTTTTTTAGACTTACAGTTGTTAATTTTAACTAGTTATGGAAATAAAATTATGGCTTCTGTAGAAACTATGACGCTATAGTTAGCTTGAAATCTTCCCAGTTTCTCTTTCCTCCTCTGAAGTTAAAAAAAAAAAAAAATGAAAAACTACACCAAAGCTATATCGAAGATTATATCTAATCACTTAATTTCTAAATCCTCAAGAAAATTATACAAAAGAAAGTTCCTTCTAAACCTAATGTTCTGTGATTTTAGTAGACTTTTACACAGCAGAATGCAGGAGAAACAAGAAAAACAGTAGCATGAGCAGGAAGTCTAATTTACTTTCCATTGGTTATTGCCAGATATCGGTTTTTCCATTAACCTACAAAGCCTTATCCAAAACTATTCCTGGGGAAAATGCAGGAAACAAAAGTGGACAGAGAGCTGAACCTCCTGTGGTAGTTCTGCCATATGTTTCACTTATTTGTATCTCATAGGAAAGATTCATGTATCTAGCTAGCATCACTGAAGATTTAGGTATTAAATATATTTATATTTTCCAGATAGACTTAAGCATTAACCTTTTCACTATCAAATTATGTTTGCAGGAAGCCTTATTTTATTATACATCCTTATATTCTTAAACTGCTAATAGCAAATCTAACTCAGCTTTTTTTTCTAACTCGGCTTTTTCAAATAACATTTTAAAATCACTTGTTTCAACACTGTGAACATCGACTGTGTCATATGATACACTCAGAGGTTAGTGAGCAGTGTAAGATTGTTCACTCTTACCCCATATGGTGTCTGAATTATCTGTGTTTAGAGGTGGCTATCTCTCCCCCATGTTTGTAACCATATTTTAGGGACACCTTTGTGCCTTCTCTACTTCTACTCTGACTTACAGTGAGATAGTGTTAGGATTTCATGTCGATGAAGGCATCTCTCATCCGCTGACAATGCCTAGGGCAACAATATAAATTATTGCCCAAATCAGGATACTTTTAAAAGTGCAAAATGGTGCTATTAATAATTATGTAATAACAACATGAATAAACCAAGACTACCTTAGGCACACTAGATGTATGGTCACCTCACCCATGCCCCAAGTAGCCATCAAAGAGAAGCTCAAAGTCACAGGGTGTGACAGATATCCCTTGGAAAAAAAAATTGTTTCAGCGCTCATTTGTCTTTCTGGATTCCCAATTTCATTCCCTTTCTCTCCTCTAAGGATTTAGCTTAATTTCCTAGTGAGTTCAGTGATGCAACTTAAAATATGTTTCTTTCATATTTTTATAAATTTATTTATTTGTTTGTTTATTTTTGCCTGCGTTAGGTCTTCGTTGCTGCGCACAGGCTTTCTCTAGTTGCGGCGAGCGGGGGCTACTCTTCGCTGCGGTGCGCAGGCTTCTCATTGCAGTGGCTTCTCTTGTTGTGGAGCACGGGCTCTAGGCGCGTGGGCTTCAGTAGTTGTGGCTCGCGGGCTCAGTAGTTGTGGCTTGTGGGCTCTAGAGCGCAGGCTCAGTAGTTATGGCGCACGGGCTTAGTTGCTCTCCGGCATGTGGGATCCTCCCGGGACAGAGCTCGAACCCGTGTCCCCTGCATTGGCAGGCGGATTCTTAACCACCGTGCAACCAGGGAAGCCCCAAAATATGTTTCTTAAAAATATTTTATCCAGTATTTTTAGTTGTTTTGCCACTAGAGGATAGTTCAGAGTATCTATCTAGTCTCTCACTTGGCTATAAATAGGAATCCTGAAAGCCGTTTTTTAGTATAGATAAACACAAGCATACACATACAGAGAAATGCAATTAGAAAGAAAAATGTCTGGAAAGAAACATAAAATGTTAAGCACCACAATTTACAGGAAGCAGGAATATGGGTAACATGTTTTTTCTTCAAAAATGTCTCTATTTCCAAATGCTTCACAGCGAGTTGTGTTACTTTTGTATAAGAGAAAAAAAGATGAGATAATTGATATTTGAGGCTATCAATCTAAGAAATAAGCTGATGCAATATTAGTTGAGATTCAGCAAGCTCTATTCCTATATGAAATCATATAATCAAAAAGTTCTGTACCTCAACTACAGTATTTTACTTCCCTTTAGAAACACTTTCATTTTGTTATTTATAACTGTTTTGCCCTCGTTTTATTGTTGTTGTTGTTATCAAAGACCAATATACAAGAAACAATCATTTGAATAACATCTCAGAATGTCCTGTAAGACTACAATGGAAGACACTACCCAAAGTGCTGTTCAATGTCCTTTACGTATAAGCATTCAGGTGACAAATTTCTCTTAGAGAAACCAGAGAAAGTTTACCATCTACAGTTTTGCATCGTTACTTTTCATCACTAATAGCTATAAAATATACTTCTTTTTGCCTAAGTGTCAGTATCCTCGGCTGCAAAGTAGGGATAATAGTCTACTTAAGTGGGTTGTTGTGGAAATTGCATAATTTATACAAGACACCTACTATGACACCTAGTACAATGCTCACAAAATGCTGTTGTTCTTTTCCATCCCCACCTCTTTTCTGCATTGAGAACCACATGCGGCCCTCAATTATATTAAATTGTCTTTGTTTTGTTTGTTCTCCCCTTATTTTCACTGTTTTGAGTCCTTTCCTGTAAAACCAAATTCTTTTGAAAAGTAGGTAAATATAAACAACCCATTGAAATTAATAAGTTTATTGTAAAAGGGCTATGCATCATTTTTGCCACCACTAGAGGGCTCATTTACCTTTCAAAAATACCACTGATTCATTTAACATCATTTACTGGCTGAGCAAATTTTACTTAACACCTACTATGTGCCAGACACTTCTAGGCACTGGGGATACAAAAATGATTGAAGTAGACTAAGTAGCTGTGCTCATGCTGGTCATTTTTGTCTGTGTTTGTGGAGGAGGTATGATGGTAAGGAAATAGACAATAAACAAGATGATTAGAGATTACAATACACAGTTGGATTTCAATAGGCAGAATAATATGATTTAGAATGACTGGATGGCTGTTTAAGCAGAGTATCAGGGCTATGGAGATGACATCTGAGCTACTTACAGCTAACATTTTTTACTAGTGTCAGGCATATTGCTAAGCACTTTGCATACATTAACTTTTTGAATGTCATAACATCCCTACAAAGTAGTATTATCATTACCTGCATCTTATGTATGAGGAAACTGAAGTACCAAGAAATTAAATAACTTGACAAAGTTAGGAGGTACAGACAAGATTCAAATGTAAGTATTTTGATTCCAAAGCCTATGTGCTCCACTGCTATGCTATAGTGCAAAAAAACAGGGGAAGGGTAAATTCAAAGGCCCTGAAGTAGCCATAATGGAAATGATCCAGCAGAAATGGTAATGCATCAGTAAAGAAAAGATATAACAGCAGGAGCGACATCCTTAAGGAGTGAGAATTAGTGCTGAGAAAAAAGGCAGCTGTGCCTTTTGCCAGAAAAGTCTCTCAAATTCTCAACAAGGAAATTGTTAAAACTTCCCACACAAAACAAACAAAAAGTGGCAAGATTTGAAGACCCTAAACATTGGGTGGAAGCTCAAGCTAACTAATGACATCTATCCTAGGTGCTTCTCTCATTTAGTGTTGCAACCATGTGACCGTGTGTCTTATCAGAGCAGAGATTTTTATCTTGGTGATTGTTGTATCCCCAGCACCAGCAGCTGTGCCTGGCATAGTAAGAGTTCAATAAATATTTGTTCAACTAGAGAAATATTTTGATTTAGAAATAATGACTTTACCTATGATTACCCCTTTTCAAGCTGAAAATAATTTCAGGAAATAAACTTGGTATTTGGAGGCCTATACCAGACTCTGGCAGTGTTATGGATCCCTTTTGGATTGCCACTGGAGGATAGTGGCAATCCTTTAAAATCCTTTAAAGTTATATAGATCATTAATTTCTGGACCCAAAGTAGATAGAGAAAATAGAAGGAAAACAAAATTACTATAAGTCTGAAAGTACCAGTTTTGCATCTAGATGGTACTTAATACATCAGCTTAAATTTATGTCTCCATAATGACGCTCCAGTATACACACTTATACCCCTTGGGTGACTGCAAGATACCATATATACAAAGGTCCCACGTTCTCCATGTCCTCATCAACACTTGTTATTGTCCCTCTTTTTGATTAGTCATTCTACTGTGTGAGAAATGGTATCTCATTATGTTTTTTTTTAAGAAGATGTTGGGGGTAGGAGTTTATTATTTATTTATTTATTTTTGCTGTGTTGGGTCTTCGTTTCTGTGCGAGGGCTCTCTCTAGTTGTGGCAAGCGGGGGCCACTCTTCATCGTGGTGCGCGGGCCTCTCACTATCGCGGCCTCTCTTGTTGCGGAGCACAGGCTCCAGACGCGCAGGCTCAGCAGTTGTGGCTCACGGGCCTAGTTGCTCCGCGGCACGTGGGATCTTCCCAGACCAGGGCTCGAACCTGTGTCCCCTGCACTAGCAGGCAGATTCCCAACCACTGAGCCACCAGGGAAGCCCTCATTATGGTTTTGATTTGTATTTTCCTATTGACTAATTATATTTTCTTTGACTGTTTTATGTACTAACTGGCAAATTGTATAACTTCTTTAGAGAAATCTACATTCAAATCCTTTGTGCATATTTTAATTGAGTTGACTTTTCATGCTGTTT
The DNA here is from genome assembly GCF_002837175.3 of Physeter macrocephalus. Taxonomy (NCBI): domain Eukaryota; kingdom Metazoa; phylum Chordata; class Mammalia; order Artiodactyla; family Physeteridae; genus Physeter; species Physeter macrocephalus. The sequence continues at coordinate 115,785,023 of NC_041234.1, forward strand.
ATACACTCTAGATATCATTCTCTTATCAGATATATGATTTTCAAATATTTTCTCCCATTCTGTGGGTTGCCTTTTCACTCCCTTAACAGTATCATTTGCAGCAAAAAGTTTTTAATTTTGATGTGGTCCAATTTACCTATTTTTTTCCTTTTGTCATTTGTGTTTTTGTATCATATCTAAGAAACCATTGCCTAATCCAAGGTCAAGAAGATTTATTCCTATGTATTCTTCTAGGCCTGTTATATTTAGGTCAATGAGCCATTTTGAGTTAATTTCAGTGTAAGGTCTAAGAAAGGATCCAATTTCATTATTCTGCACGTGGATACCCAGTTGTTCCACTACATTTGTTAAACAGACTATCCTTCCTCTATTGCATTATCTTATCAGCCTTCAAAAATCAGTTGACCATAAACATAGGATTTATTTCTAGACTCTCAACTCTATTCCATTGATCTATATGTCTATACTAATGCCAGTATCACGCTCTCTTGATTACTCACTATGTAAGTGAGTTCTGAAATTGGGAAGTGTGAGTCCTCCAACTTTATCTTTTCAAAATTGTTTGCCTATTGTGAGTCTCTTGCATGTCCACATGGATTTTTTGATTGGCTTGTCAATTTCTTCAAAAAAGCAAGCTACTATTTTGGGTTTTTAAAAATTTTTATTTATTTATTTTTTGGCTGAGTTGGGTCTTCGTTGCTGTGCGTGGGTCCTCTCTAGTTGTGGAGAGTTGGGGTACTCTTCGTTGCGTTGCATGGGCTTCTCATTGCAGTGGCTTCTCTTGTTGCGGAGCACGGCCTCTAGGCGAGCGGGCTTCAGTAGTTGCGGCTCGCGGGCTCTAGAGCGCAGGCTCAGTAGTTGAGGCGCACGGGCTTAGTTGCTCCGTGGCAATGTGGGATCTTCCCAGACCAGGGATGGAACCCGTGTCCCCTGCATTGGCAGGCGGATTCTCAACCACTGCACCACCAGGGAAGTCCGCAAGCTACTACTTTCAAAGGGACTGTTCTGAGACTATAGATCAATTTGGGGCGTACTGCCATTGAAACAATATTAAGTCTTGTGTCCAATGAACATGAAATATCTTTCCATTTATTTAAAACTTCTTTAATTCTTTTAATTGTTTTATAGTATTCAGCATATAATTTTGTACTTCTTTTGTTAAATGTATTCCCGAGTATTTTATTCTTTCTGATGATATTAAAAATGGAATTGTTTTCTTAATTTCATTTTCAGATTGTCATTGCTAGGATACATAAATACAATTATTATATATTGATCTTGTATCCTGCAACCTTGCTGAACTTGTTTATTAGCTCCAATAGTTTTTTATTGGATTATTTAGCATTTTCTATATGTAAGAACATACTTTATGCTAATAGACATAATTTATTTCTTCCTTTCTAATCTGAATACTTCGTATTTCTTTTGCTTGCTTAACTGTCCAGGCTAGAACCTCCAATACAATGTTCAATATAAGTAGTAAGAGCACACATCCTTGCCTGTCCCCAGTCTCAGCAGGAAAGCATACACTCTTTCATCCTGAGGTATGATGTAAGCTGTGGGTTTTTCGAAAGTGGCCTTTATCAACCTGAGGAAGTTCACTTCTATTCATAGTCTGCAGACTATTTTTTATCATGAAGGGGTGTTTATTTTATCAAAATATTTTTTCTGTTTCTATTGAGATGCTCATGTGATTTTTGTCCTTTAGTCTATTCACAGAGTGTATTGTATTACTTGGTTTTTGTATGTTATACAAACCTTACATTCCTGGCACAAATCCCACTTGGTTAATGTGTATAATCATTTTAATATGTTGCTACATCTGGTTTGCTACTATTTTGTTGAGAGTTTTTGCATCTATATTCATAAGGGATATTGGTCTGTAGTTAATTTTTATCTTGTTTTAGTACCTTGGATACATTGGCCTAATAGAAGGTTATGGGAATTAATCCATCCTCTTCTAGTTTTGGAAGTTTCTGATGAATTGGTATTAATTCTTTTTTTAAATGCTTGGTAGATTTCACCAGTGAAGTCATGTGGGTCTGGGACTTTCTTTGTGGGAAGTTTTTGATTTCTCACTATGCTGTTTTCTTTTTTTTTTTTTATATATAGGTCTATTCAGATTTTCTATTTCTTTTTTAATCAGTTCTGGTAGTTCGTGTCTTTCTAGAAATTTGTCCTTTTCATCTAGGTTACCTAACTCCCTGGCAAACAGTTGTTGATAGTATTCCCTAATAATCTTTATCTAATGAGGTAGGGCAATGTCTCCTCCTTCTAAATTATCCTTGATAACAAGTTTAATTATTGATGCATAAAAGGCAAAAAAGTGTTATAAATAAATGCACTTAAAGTTGCAATTATAGCATTATTGAGAACAATCACAATACCCCGATACTCAAATAAGTACATATACTGGCTGCTTACTCTCTGCTGTGATATAATCTGTTTTACATTACTGAAATTATTATACTAGCATCTTTTATTTATGGCATAATAATAGTATGAAGTGTTTTACTGTACTTCTCTTTAACCATGGAGAATATTTCTGTTTAATTTTCAAAAAGAAAATTAGCCAGTGACCTAAAGAGACAGGTGGAGAAATGGGGTTAATCTTATAACTACACCTATCTCCTTTAGTTACCATTCTTCAAAATCGTTCCTATTATAAGAAGAGGCAAAGTATATTTCATTTCCTCCAATGCGAAACAGTTTCATTTTGTTCATTATTTTCTTTTTAGGTATGGGGTTATTGATCCACTGATAAATTATATTAGGATCCTAACAATTCAATGTTCTTTTGTGATTTAACAATTAAGAAAGGTTTTGTCTACTATATATAAAAGAGGTAAACAACAAGGTCCTATGCTATAGCACAGGGAACTATATTCAGTATCCTGTAATAAAGCATAATGGAAAAGAATATGAAAAAGAATATGTTTATATATGTATAACTGAATCACTTTGCTGTACACCAGAAACTAACACTAACAATATTGTAAATCGACTATACGTCAGTTTTTTAAGAAAGGGGCTTCCCTGGTGGCACAGTGGTTGAGAGTCTGCCTGCCGGTGCAGGGGACACAGGTTCGTGCCCCGGTCCGGGAAGATCCCACATGCTGCGGAGTGGCTAGGCCCATGAGCCGTAGCTGCTGAGCCTGTGCGTCTGGAGCCTGTGCTCCGCAAAGGGAGAGGCCACGACAGTGAGAGGCCTGCGTACCGCAAAAAAAAAAAAAAAGAAAAAAAAAAGAAGAAGTTTTTAAAATTAATGATTTAATCTTCCACACTGGGAAATTTGAAAAAGATTAAATTGAACAGAAAGTAAACAGAAAGAGAAATGAGAGTATGGAAAATTTGAATGGCAAAATCACCTAACTGGCTTAAATGACATTTATAGAACAGCCAACCCAACAATAGCAGAATTCAATTCTTCAAGTACACAAGAGACATTCATAAATATAGATCACATACTGGGCCATAAAACAAGCCTCAATAGACTTAAATGGACTCAAGTCACACATATCATAGTCTCTGACCACAATGGAATAAAATTAGAAATCAATAACAAAGATTTCCGGAAAATCTTTCAAATATTTGAAGAAAAATTAAAACCTTCTAAATAATCCCTGGGACAAAGAAGTCACAGAAAAAAAAAATATTTTGAAGTGAATGAAAATTAAAACACTGTCCATCAAAACTTGTGGGAGTTTGCTAAAGCAATATTTTGGGGAAATTCGTATTTCTAAATGCATATATTAAAAATAAGGAAAGGTTTCAAACCAAGAACCTGAATTTCCACATTAAGAAACTACAAAGACACCTTACGCTAATTCAATGTTGTATGTCAATTATATCTCAATAAAACTGGGGGCGGGGGGAGGAGAAACTAGAATGAAAAAAAGAGTAAATTAAACCCAAAGTAAGCAGAAGAAAGGAAATAATAATCATTATTATGGAAATAAATATAAGAGAAAACAGAAAATACAATAGAAAAAAAAAAAAGAAGAAACCAAAGGCTAATTCTTTGAGAAAAGGTAATAAAATCAATAAACTTCTAGCAAGACTGACCAGGAAAAAAGAAGCAAAATACAAATTATCATATGTCAGGAGTGAGAAAGGTTACATAAGTACAGATTCTACAAATATTAAAAAAGATAAACAGGGAGTATTATAAATAACTTTATGACAAGAAATTTGACAACTTAAAATTATCAAATTCCTTGAAATATATAAGTGAATAAAATCACCTAAGAAGAAACAGATAATCTGAATGGCTCCATATCTACTGAATATATTGAATTACAGTTGACCCTTGAACAATGGGGAAGCTGGGGTGCCAACGCCCTGTGCAGCTGAAAATCCACATGTAACTTAACAGTTGGTTCTCCATATCTGTGGTTCCACATCCATGGATTCGACCAATTATAGATCATGTAGTACTGTAGCACAAAAAAATCCCCATATAAGTGGACCTGCACAGTTCAAACCCGTGTTGTTCAAGGGTCAACTGTAGTAGTAAAAATCCTTTTCATGATGAAATCTCCTGGCCAGATAACTATACTGATGAATTTTAACAAACATTTAAGGAAGAAACTATACCAATTCTACATAAAGTTCTATATAAACTCAGAAAATTGAAAAGAATAGTTCCAAACTCATTACCTAAGGCCTGCATTACCTTGGTACCAAAACCAGGCAAAGATATTTTTAGAAAATAGATAAATAAATAAATAAATACACCTCCTGGACTTACGTGAGAAAAAAAATCTAAGCAAAATTTTAACAAATCCAGCAATATATGAAAGGATTAAATGTCATAAACAAGAGGAGTTTATCTTAGAAATGCAAAATTGCTTTAGCATTTGAAAGTCAATCAGTGTAACTCACATCTTAACAAATCCAAGAAGAAAACCCTCATAATCATCTTGGTAGACAAAGAACACACATTTGAAAAAAATCCAACATCCTTTCCAGTTAAAAATCTCTCAGTAAATTAGAAATAGAAGGAAACTTCCTAACCTGATAAAGGGGATCTGTGAGAAAACTATAATATATTACTTAGAGGTGAAATGCTGAATGTCTTCCTCCTCATATCCAGGATGTGACAAGGATTTCTGTTCTCACCACTGGTGGTACTAGCTAGTACAATAACCCAAGAAAAACAAATTTAAAAATTATGATTGGAACATATAATAATTGAAATATTTAACAAACAATTGAAAAACTATAATTTAAAAAATACCATTTATTATATAGTCAAAAACATGGAATATTTAAGGATAAATCTAATGAAAACTGTGTAAGACCTATACACTGAAAGCTATAAAATTTGCTCAGAGAAACTAAAGATCTAAGTAAATGGAGTTGGTATGTTTATGGGTCAGAAGACTCAATATTGTTGAACTGTCAATTACTCTCAAATTTATCTATAAGGTTAATGTAACCTCAATCAAAATCATACTAGGTATTTTTGGTAGAAATTAATAAATTTATTCTAATATCTATATGAAAATGCAAAATAACTTTAATTACCAAAATAACTTAGAAAAAGGACAAAGTTGGAGAACTTGATTTCAAGGCTTTTGTGTGTGTGGGGGGGGGGGGCGGTACGCGGGCGGC
>NC_041234.1:115790661-115830572 GCF_002837175.3 Physeter macrocephalus
TGCATCGGCAGGCGGATTCTCAACCACTGCGCCACCAGGGAAGCCCCAAGGCTTATTTTAAAGCTACAATAATCAACACATTGTGCTACCGGTATAAAGATATACTAATATATCATTAGACCAGAAGACAGAATTCAGAAATAGATAATACAGTTATGGCCAAATGATTTTTAAGAGAGGTGCAAAGACAGTTCAGTAGAGGAAAGACAGTTTACTTAGCAAATGGTGCTGAAACAAGTGAATATCCATAAGCAACAAAGAATTTAAATCCATATTTCACATCATATATAAAATTTAACTCAAAATGGCTCACAGACCTACATATAGAAGCCAAAACTATAAAACTACAGAACTTCTAGAAGAAAAGAGGAAAAAACAAATATGACCTTGGGTTAGGCAAATATTTCTTAAATACAACATCAAAAGCACAAATCAAAAAAAATCACCAGTTGAATGTCTTCAATACTAAAACTTGTGTTCTTTGATACTGTTGAGAGATTTCAAAGATCAACAACAGGTTGGGAGAAAAATACTTGCAAAGCACATATCTAATAAAGAACTTATTTTCAAACTATATAAAGAACCCCTGAAACTTAACAATAAGAAGCCAACCACTAAAAAATGGACAGACTTGAAAAAGCGTGTCAGCAAAAAGATATAAGGATAAGAAATAAAAGATGTTCAACACCTAAGAAATGCAAGTTAAAAAACCATAGTGAGATACTGATACACACTTATTATAAAAGCTAAGATTAAAAAGACTGACTATGGGACTTCCCTGGCAGTCCAGGGGTTAAGACTCCATGCTTCCAATGTAGGGGGTGAAGATTCCATCCCTGGTCAGGGAACTAAGATCCCACCTGCCTTGCAGCATGGCCCAAAATAAAAAGACTGACGGTGCCAATTTTGGCAAGGATATGGAGGAACTGAAATTCTCATACACAGCTGGTAGGAATACTAAAAGGTGCAAACACTTTGGAAAACAGCATGACAGTTTCTTAAAAGCTTAAACATGCATCTACCATATGATCTAGGCAATCCACTCCTGGGTATTTACCAAATAGCAACATCCATTCAAGAACCTGTACACAAATGTTCATGGCAGCTTTGTTTGTAATGATCAAAAAAATGAATCCAACCCAAATGTCCATCAAGTAATTGATAATCATACTGTGCTATATCCATATAATAAAATACTGCTCACAATTTAAGAGGAATTTACTATTTGATATGGGAACTAACACCAGTGAATCTGAAATTAATTAATCCCTCTGAAAAAAGGCATACAGAAAAGGGTACATCTATATGATCCAATTTATGTACAGTTCTAAAAAATTCAAACCAATCTAAACTAAACTAAACATTTCACGACAAACAGACCAGTCATTGTGTGGGGATGGGGGGCCGGGAGACAGCAGCAGAAAGCAATTACCAAATGGCACACGAAAACCCCTGAGAGGGATGGCTATATTCTAGTGACAGTTTCACAAATGATTAATGTCAAAACTTATCAAATTGTGTATTTAAATGCGTACTATTTATTTTTTGTCAATTATACCTCAATAAAGCCATTAAAAATAAATATGGTCACATGAAAAAAAATGAGGATTATAAACAACTTCATGCTGATGATTTTGACTACCTAGATGGAATAAAGTTTTTGAAAGACAAATACAATACTGCTAGAGCTCATTCAAAAATATATATATATATAACTATAATATTTTTAAAACAAATTAAGTTCACAATCCAAATCAACCACAGAAAGTGGAACTTACGGAAGTACCAAGGCGAGAAGGTAGAATGATCCCCTTCTGCAGAAAACAAGTATAAAATTTAAAAAATTTTTTCATACTATTTTGAGACACGGGAAACTGAACAAAGACAAACACACACTAAGAAGCAAAAACCCCAACAACATAGGGTGATTATAGCAGTAATCTATTGTGAATCTACGGGCTTCCTGTCTTGAGTTACTCCCATCCATGCACCCTCCACTCAGCTACCAAAGCGTAGTTCAGTGATTTGAGACTGACAACATAAACAGTACCTTTGCAGCCAGTGGTGGTGAACTCAAATTGCTTTGTAGGGGGATAGGAAGTAATGCAGAAAATTGAAGGCTTTGGTGTCTTAAAGTTACAGAGTCATGTTAGAGCACAAAGGAAATGCCCAGGGCCTTGTAAGCACAGCCATGCTAAAATGATTCAGGCTGAATAACAGACAAGGAAGAAAATTAAGGGGGTGATCCTAGAAATTAGAGAGCCACGTAAGGGCTGAGATTAGCTTTCACACTGCCCTGGCTGACTGCTAAACCACACATGCACTGGGGAGACCCAGAAGAAACCGTTAAAAAAAAATGAAAGCCAAGGGAAACTTGAGAATTGAATGCAACTTTGAATGCATTTCTGAAGTGACACAGCTCAGTGCAAAAGGGTGGAGGCCTAATGGGCTCAAAGTATCTGAGCACAAACTTTTTCCAAATCAAAGGTTGATAACTACCATATATAGGCACAGGTGCAATCCCTGTGAAGCCAGACTAAAAATATATATAAATAAGAATTTTTAAAAAGGAAAATAGAAAACTTAGCTGAAACATTAGGGGCTACACAGGTGCAGGAGACAGACTCCACAGTAGTCCAGGCAAATTACTAAAACAAAAACATACACAAACAAATGATTTTTTAAAACTAGAAAAAATACAATAGAAGCCAGAGATGCTGTATGATATAAAATTATCTATTTCAACCAAAAATTACTCAACAAGCAAAAAGAAAAGTGTGACCCAGACTTAGGAGAAAAACGGTCAATATAAACAAACTGCACCTAGATGTTGAATTTAGCAATAGCCTCAAAACAGCTATTATAAATATGCTCAAAGAATTGAAGAAAACATATGTAAAATACCTAAAGGATAACGTGGTAACAGTGAGTTAAAAATCAGGAATCACAACAGAGGAATTAAAACTATAAAAAAGAACAAAATGGAAATTCAGGATTTTAAAAGTACAATAACTTACATGAAAGAGTCACTACTTGGGTTAAACTGCAAATTTAAGATTGTAGAATAAAGACAGTAAACTTGAAGGTAGATCAAGCAAATTATCCCATTTTTAAAAGATCTTTAAAAGCCAAAGAAAAAATGAACAGAGCATCAGAGTTCTATGAGACAATGTAAAGCATGCCACCTATGCGTAATGGGAGTCTCAAAAGGAAAAAAGGGGGGGATGCATAAAGATATTTGAAGAAATAATAGCCAAAACTCCTAAATTTTACTTTAAAAAATCCATAATCTTAAAGATCCAATAAGTTTAATGAACCCTCTGTAAAGTATTCACAAAGAGAATCACAACTAGAAACATCATAGCAGTCCAACTCTTGAAAGACAAAGATAAATAGAAAATCAATATAAACCACAACTATCTCCTCACATCATAATAAAAAATTTACACAAAAGAGATAATAGACTTAAATGTAAGAGCTGAAACTATACATTTCCTAGAAGAAACCTAAGAAAAAAATGTGATTTTGAGTGACAGAATTATTAAATGACTCAAAAAGCATAAACAATAAAAGAAAAAAATTGATAAATTGGACTTTATCAAAAGTAAAACTTTAGCTCTTCAAAACACAGTGTTTTTAAAATGAAAATACAGGCCAAATTCCATGGCAAAATATTTGCAAAACACATATCTGATAAGGGACTTGTACTGACAATATATAGAGGATTCTTACAACTCACTAATAAGTCAAAGAGCCCAATAAAATGCTGAACAAAACACTTGAATGGACACTTTAGAAAAGAAGGTATAAAAATGGCAAATAAGCACTTGTATAGATGCTCAAGATGATGAGTCAATAGGGAAATACAAATTAATGACACTTGTGATACCACTGTATGTCCAATAGTATTGATAAAATGAAGACTGACACTGAAATTTTGGTGAGGATATGCAGAAACAGGATACCTCATGCATTGCTGGTGAGATTGCAGAATGGCTGCAGACACTTTGGGAAACTGTCAGTTTATTAAAAAGTTTAACATACACTCATTACATGAAATAGGAAATCTACTCCTAGGTATCTATCCAAGGGAAATTAAAATATATTTTCACATAACCACTTGTATAATACGAGTATGCTCATAACAGCATTGTTCATAATATCCAAAATTTAAAGACAATCCAAATGCTGACCAACTGGTGAATGGATAAACAAATTGTGGTATGTACACACAAAGGAATACTGCTGATACTGTTTTGATTATTATTGCTTTGTAATATACTTTAAAATCAAAAAGTGTGATGCCTCCAGTTTTGTTCTTTCTCAACATTGCTTTGGTTATTTGGGGTCTTCTGTGGTTCCACTGAAATGTTGACAGGGACTGCACTGAATCTGTAGAAGGCTTTTGGTAGTATGGGCATTTTAACAATATTATCCCTTCCAATTCAAGAACATGCAATATCTTTCCCTTTATTTGTATCTTCTTCAATTTCTTTCATCAATGTCTTATAGTTTTTGGTGTATAGATCTTTCACTTCCTTGATTAACTTATTCCTAAGTATTTTATGGTTTTTGATAGTATTGTAAATGGGATGGTTTTCTTTCTTTTTCAGATAATTCACTGTTACTGTATAAAAACACAACTGAATGGTACTAGCAAAAACAAACACAGAGATCAACTGAACAGAATCAAGAACAAAGAAATAAACCCAGGCATATATGAACAACTAATATTAAGCAAGGAAGCTAGGAATACTCAATGAGGAAAGGATAGTGTCTTCAATAGATGTTACTAGGAAAACTAGATAGTCACATGCAAAGAAAAAAAAGAGAGAGAAATTGGACCTCTATTACACCACTCACAAAAATTAACTCAAAATGGATTAAGGACTTAAATGTAAGACTTGAAACCATAAAACTCCTAAAAGAAAACAAAGGGAGTAAGCTCACTGACATTGGTCTTGGCAATGATTTTCTGGATATGGCACCAAAAGCACAAGCAACATAAGCAGAAATCAATGAGTGGGAATATATTTAAAATTTCTGCACAAAGAAAGGGGGATCAAGATGACAGAGTACGAAGATCCTGAAGTCACTTTCTCCCATAGGCACACCAAAATTACAACAACTTATGAGGGACTTATGTATAAGAATGTCATTAACACTAGAAGAAAGTGTTTTCCACAAGTAAATATATAAAGAGGGAGCTACAACAAGACGGGTAGGAGGGGCGCAGAAGCAGTCTAGTCAGGACCCACACTCCTAGGTTGATGATCCAAAAGCAAGAGATATCACACAACTGTAGAGGTCCTCCCCAAAAAGCAAGAGGTCTGAGCCCCATATTGGGCTCCCCATCCTGGGGCTCCTGCACTGGGAAGATGAGCCCCCATAATGTCTGTCTTTGAAAACCAGCAGGGTGTACACTCAGAAGACGTGGAAGGCTATAGGAAACAGACACTCCAGCCTAAAAGGGCATGCACAAAATCTCACATGCTCCAAGTCTCAGCTCAGGAATTTAAATGGTGCCTGGGTCAGACCCACTTGCTGATCTTGAAGAGCCTCCTCGAGGGGCAAAAGGCATCTGGGAATCCCCTGGGGATTGAGATGCTGGTGGTGGCCATTTTTAGAATCTTGTTCTACCACAACGACACCAGCGCCGGCAAGCACCATATTGGAATCCTCCATCTAGCCTATTAGCACAAGGTGCTTGCCCCACCAAACAGTGAACCTATAGTAATCACATACCACTAAGCCACACAGTTGCCACACAGGAAGCCTACTCAGCCTATAGGGGCTACAGAAGTCATGTACTACTGTGCCACACAGTCTACTATGCCACACAGTCAGCTGTGCAGGAACCCTACCATGCCCACCAGTGGGCCTGCAGAAAATGCACATGATAGGCCTTCACAGCCAGCTGGACCAGGGGCCAGCACTGCCTACCAGTGCACCCACAGCAGTCAGGCCAGGCACAACCAAAGTGTGCACACATTCCACACAGGGAACACCCCTGAAGAATCTAACTCTGGTGGCCACAAGGTAGCAAGCTGCCGGGCCCCACAGGATGTCTCCTACACAAGATCACTTCTCCAAGATTGGGAGATGTAACCAACCTACTTTATATACAGGAATATATAAAGAGAATTAGGCAAAATGAGGAGACAAAGGAATACATTCCAAACAAAGAAACAAGACAAAATCTAAGAAAAAGAACTAAATGAAATGGATAAGCAATGTACCCAATAAAGAGTTCAAGGTAATGATCATAAAGATGCTCACTCGACTCAGAAGAAGAATAGATGAACATAGTGAGAATTTTAACAAGGAACTAGAAAATATAAAAAAAGACCCAATCAGAAAGGAAGAAATCAATAACTAAAATAAAAAACACACTAGAAGGAATGAATAGCACACTAAGTAATACAGAAGAATGCATAAATGAGCTAGAAGATAGAATAGTAAAAATCACCCATTTAGAACAACAAAAAGAAAAACAAATTTAAAAAATGAAAACAATTTAAGAGATCTTTGGGATAACATCAAGCATACCAACATTCACATTATAGGGGTCCAAGAAGGAGATGAGAGAGAAGGGGATCAAAAATGTATTTGAGGAAATTATAGCTGAAAACGTCCCAAACCTGAAGAAGGAAACAGATATCCAGGTAAAGGAAGCACATAGAGTCCCAAACAAGATGAATTCAAACAGACCCACATGAAGACATAACATAATTAAAATGACAAAAGTTAAAGATAAAGAGATATTTCCTAAAGGCAGCAAGAGAAAAACAAAGAGTCAGTTACAAGGGGACCCCCATAAGACTATCAGCTGATTTCTCTGAAGAAACTCTGCAAGCCAGAAGGGAGCGGCACAAAAGATTCAAAGTGCTGAAAGGGAAAAAAAACTGCAACCTAGGATACTATACACAGCAATACTCTCATTTAGAATCAAAGGAGAGATAAAGAATTTCTCATACAAACAGAACTAAGAGTTCACCAATACTAAACCTACCCTAAAAGAAATGTTAAAGGGGCTTCTCTAAGTGGAAAAGAAAAGGATGCAACAAAAAGTAAGAATTTATAAGAAAGGAAAAAAATCCCACTAGTAAAGACAATAGCCAAGATATGGAAGCAACCCAAATGCCCATCAACATATAAATGGATAAAGAAGCAGTGGTGTTTATACACACACACACACACACATTTATGTGTGTGTGTGTGTGTGTGTGTGTGTGTGTGTGTGTGTGTGATGGAATATTACTCAGCCACAAAAAAGAATGAAATATTGCCGTTTGCAGCACCATGGAGAGACCTAGAGATTATCACAGTAAGTGAAGTAAGTCAGAGAAAGACAAATATCATATGATATCATTTATATGTGGAGTCTTAAAAAGTGATACAAATGAACTTATTTACAAAATAGAGACTCACAGACATAGAAAACAAACTTATGATTACCAAAGGCAAAAGGGTGGGGGGAGGGATAAGTTAGGTATTTGGGATTAACAGATACACATTACTACATATTACATAGATAAACAAGGTCTTAGTGTATAGCACAGAGAACTATATTAAATATCTCATAATGAACTATAGTGGAAAAGAACATGAACATATATATGTATACATGTGCGTGTGTGTGAACCACTTTGCTGACCACCAGAAACTAACACAAAACTGTAAATAAACTATACACCATTTGAAGGGTTTTCTCTAAGTGAAAAAGAAGTAAGAATCTATAGAAAGGGGGAAAATTCCATTAGGAAAGGAAAATATATAGTAAGGGCAGAGGACCAACCACTTAAATAAGCTAGTATAAAGATTAAAAGAAAAAAATTGTAAAAGCAACCGTAATTACAATAAACAGTTAAGGGATAAACATGAGGATGTAAGTATCAAAACATCAAAAACACAAAATTTGGGGGAGGAGAGTAAAAATGAAGATGTTTTAGAATGTGTCTGAACTTCAATGACTTATGTGTTTGACCAATCACAACTACTGAAATTGAAACTGTGATTAAAAAACTCCCAACAAACAAAAGTCCAGGACCAGGCAAATGCTATCAAACATTTAGAGAAGAGTTAACACCTATTCTTCTGAACCAATTTCAAAAAACTGCAGAGGAAGGAACACTCCCAAACTCATTCTATGAGGCCACCATCACCCTGATACCAAAACCAGACAAAGATATCACAAAAAAAGAAAATTACAGGCCAATATCACCGATGAACATAGACACAAAAATCTCCAACAAAATAAGAGCAAACTGAATCCAACAACACATTAAAAGGATCATACATCATGATCAAGTGGAATTTAACCCAGGGATGCAAGGATTTTTCAATATCTGCAAATCAATCAGTGTGACACATCAAATTAACAAATTAAAGAATAAAAACCATATCATCATCTCCATAGATGCAGAAAGAGCTTTTGACAAAATTCAACACCCATTTATGATGAAAACTCTCCAGAAAGTGGGCATAGAGGGAACCTACCTCAACATAATAAAGGTCATATATTACAAACCCACAGCTAACATACTCAATGGTGAAAAGCTGAAAGCATTTCCTCTAAGATCAGGAACAAGACAAAGATGTCCACTCTCTCACCACTTTTATTCAACATAGTTTTGGAAGTCCTATCCACAGCAATCAGAGAAGGAAAAGAAATAAAAGGAATCCAAATTTGAAAAGAAGAAGTAAAACTGTCACTGTTTGCAGATAACATGATACTATACATAGAAAATCCTAAAGATGCTATCAGAAAACTACTGTACTAGAGCTCATCAATGAATTTGGTAAAGATGCAGGATACTAAATTGATACACAGAAATCTGTTGCATTTCTATACCCTAGCAGTGAAAGATCAGAAAGAGAAATTAAGGAAATAATCCCATTTGCCATAGCATCAAAAAGGATAAAATGCCTAGGAATAAACCTACCTAAGGAGACAAAAACCTGTACTCCGAAAACTACAAGACGCTGATGAAAGAAATCGAAGATGACACAGATGGAAAGATATACCATGTTCTTGGGTTGGAAGAATCAATATTGTCAAAATGACTATACTATCCCAGGCAATCTACAGACTCAATGCAATCCCTATCAAACTACCAGTGGCATTTTTTGCAGATCTAGAACAAAAAGTCTTAAAATTTGTATGGAAACACAAAAGACCCTGAATAGCCAAAGCAATCTTGAGAGAGAAAAACAGAGCTGGAGAAATCAGGCTCTCTGACTTCAGACTATACTATAAAGCTAACAATAATCAAAACAGTATGATACTGGCACAAACACAGACTTATAGATCAATGGAACAGGGTAGAAATCCCAGGGATAAACCCACGCACCTATGGTCACCTTATCTATGACAAAGGAGGCAAGACTGTACAATGGAGAAAAGACAGCCTCTTCAATAAGTGGTGCTGGGAAAACTGGAAAGCCACATGTAAAAGAATGAAATTAGAACATTCTCTAACACCATACACAAAAATAAATTCCAAATGGATTAAAGACCTAAATGTGAGACCTGAAACCACAAAACTCCTAAATGAGAACATAGGCAGAACACTCTCTAACTTAAATCATAAGGAATATTTTTGGGATCTGTCTCTTAAGGTAAAAGAAATGAAAGCAAAATAAACAAATGGGACCTAATTTAACTTAAACGCTTTTGCACAGAAAAGGAAACCATCAACAAAACGAAAAGACAACCTAGTGAATGAGAGAAAATATTTGCAAATGATGTGACTGACAAGGGATTAATATTCAAAATATATAAATAGCTCACACAGTCCAGTATCAAAAAAATAAACAACCAGATTTTAAAAACAGACAGAACTCAATAGACATTTTTTCAAAGAAAATATATAGATTGCTAACAGGCACATGAAACGATGCTCAACATTGCTAATTATTAGAGAAAGGCAAATCACAACCACAATATCTCCTCACACCTGTCAGAATGACTATCATCAAAAACTCTAGGGCTTCCCTGGTGGCGCAGTGGTTGGGAGTCTGCCTGCCGATGCAGGGGGCACGGGTTCATGCCCCGGTCCGGGAGGATCCCGCGTGCCACGGAGCGGCTGGGCCCGTGGGCCGTGGCCGCTGGGCCTGCGCGTCCGGAGCCTGTGCTCCGCGGCGGGAGGGAGCACAGCGGTGAGAGGCCCGCGTACCGCAAAAAAAAAAAAAAAAAAAAAAAAAAAAACTCTACAAATAGCAAACGTTGGCAAGGATCTGGAGAAAAGGGAACCCTTGTACACTGTCGATAGGAATGTAAATTGGTGCAGCCACTATGGAAAAGCAGATGGAGTTTCCTCAAAATACTAAAAAAATAGAGCTACCATATGATCCAGCAATTCCACTACTGGGTATATATCCAAAAAACACAACAATACTAGTTTTTAATAATCTAATAAATGCACCCCAATGTTCATAGCAACACTATTTACAATAGCCAAGATATGGAAGCAACCCAAGTGTCCTTCAACATATGAATGGATAAAGAAATGTGGTTTACATATACAATGGAATATTACTCTACCATAAAAAAGAATGAAATTCTACCATTTACAACAACATGGATGTACCTAGAGAGTATTATGCTTAGTGAAATAAGTTAGACAAAGACAAACATCGTATGCTATCACTGGTATGTGGAATCTAAAAAATAAAACAAATGAATGTATATAGCAAAACAGAAACTGACTCAAACATATAGAAAAACTAGTAGATACCACTGGGGAGAGGGAAGGGGGGAGGGGCATGATAGGGGCATGGGATTAAGAGATACAAACTACTATATATAAAATAGAGAAGCAACAAGGATATATTATATAGCACAGGGAAATATAGCCATTATTTTGTAATAACTCTAAACAGAGTATAATCTATAAAAATACTGACTCACTATGCTGTACACCTGAAACTAATATAATATTGTAAATCAACTAAACTTCAATAAAAAATAAAATTAAAAGAAAATGGCCAGAGGACCTGTATAGACAGTATTCCAAAAAAGACAAGTGACCAAGAGGCACAGGAAAAGATGCTCAACATCACTATCATCAAGGAAATGCAAATAAAAACCACAAGATACCACCTCACACCTATCAGAATGGCCATCATCAGAAAGACAAAAAATAACAAGTGCTGGTGAGGGTGTGGAGAAAAGGGAGCCCTTGTGCACTGTTGGTGTTATTGTAAGTGAGTGTAGCTAGTTTGGAAAACAGTTTGGAGGTTTCTCAAAAATTTAAAATTACAATTACCATACAATTCAGCAATTTCACTTCGTATGTTTCCAAAGAAAACAAAACACTAATTCAAAAAGATATATGCTTTTTTAAAGATTTTAAATAATTTATTTTTCCAATCACGAGAGAAGGTTCTTAAATTAAATGATACCTCTAAGGCAGTGATTCTTTTTTTTTTAACATCTTTGTTGGAGTATAATTGCTTTACAATGTTGTGTTAGTTTCTGCTGTATAACAAGGTGAATCAGCTATATGTATACATATATCCCAATATCCCCTCCCTCTTGCGTCTCCCTCCCTGCCACCCCTCTAGGTGGTCACAAAGCACCGAGCTGATCTCCCTGCGCGATGTAGCTGCTTCCCACTAGCCATCCGTTTTACATTTGGTAGTGTATATATGTCAGTGCTACTCTCTCATCTCCTCCCAGCTTACCCCTTCCCCCTTCCCATGTCCTCAAGTCCATTCTCTACATCTGCGTCTTTATTCCTGTCCTGCCCCTAGGTTCCTCAGAACCACTTTTTTTTTTAGATCCCATATATATGTGTTAGCATACGGTATTTGTTTTTCTCTTTCTGACTTACTTCACTCTGTATGACAGACTCTAGGTCTCACTAAAAATAACTCAGTTTCATTTCTTTTTCTGGCTGCATAATATTCCTTTGTATATATGTGCCACATCTTCTTTATCCATTCATCTGTCGATGGACACTTAGGTTGCTTCCATGTCCTGGCTATTGTAAATAGAGCTGCAATGAACACTGTAGTACATGACTCTTTGAATTATGGTTTTCTCAGGGTATATGCCCAGTAGTTGGATTGCTGGGTCCTATGGTAGTTCTATTTTTAGTTTTTTTAAGGAACATCCATACTGTTCTCCATAGTGGCTGTATCAATTTACATTCCCACCAACAGTGCAAAAGGGTTCCCTTAAAAAAAGATATATGCACCACTATGTTCACTGAAGCATTATTTACAATAGCCAGGATATGGAAGCAAACTAAGCATCCATTGATAGATGAATGTATGAAGATGTGGAATATAGTCAGCCATAAAAAAAAAATGAATGCTTGCCATTTGTGACAACGTGGGCAGATCTAGAGGGTATCATGCTAATGAAATAAGTCAACTGGAGAAAGAAATATACCATACCATACTTTTCATCAGTGCCTCAGCCACCTATGAGGTTAAATGCTAGGTCTGGAACACGTACATCATCACCTGCACTGCACCCTATTAGTCAAGGTAAGTCATAAGGCAAGCCCACACTCAATTTGAAGGAAAACAGACTCCAACTTTGGAAGTGAGGAGTGGTATGCAAGTATTGGTAGGGAAGAAATTGATGGGAGCCATTTTTGGAGACTACCACACATACTCGGAAACACTGAAAAACAAAAACATATATACTAACAGAGTTAAGCTAGTATAACATGGTAAACCTTGAATTTAACTGACATCATCTCAATTATCAGAAGGGAAAATTTTTAAATAGAGGTTCTGTATTAGAAAGGATAATCAACTTTAGTTGTTGCAACAGGCAATCACTGACATTTCTCAGGCTTAACACCATAAAAGGTTTTCCCTTGTTCACTCAAACCTGATGTAGATTGGATCGCCTTCCGCTATCTGGTATTTACTTTATCTGGAACATGTGGTCTCTGGGCAAGGGATGGAGGAATGAAAGACACAGGTCACTTCACAATCAGTAGCAGAAAACTATTCACATGGTCCAAATCTAACTGGCAAAGGAGGCTGGGAAAGCACATGAGTTATTTGGTGAGCACTAAATGTCTCTGCCACAGTATATTAACTAGATACCCCTGAAAGTAATTTTTAAAAAAATTAAAGGTATATATGCATACATGCATTTTATCTGGAGTCAGGTTCATATTGACAGGTTCATTTTACCTGGAGTCAGCTCTTGTCATACTCTCAAAGGAATATGTAACCCTCAAAATATTAAGACCCTCTGTTCTGAAGACAGGGACTCTGATTCCTTTGTAGCATGTAAGTACTAGACACTGATATACCCAAAAGAATATTTCGTTCACAGTCTCAATCAAAACTAATAATTGGATTCACATAATTCTGTCCTTCATTCTCAACATTGACTTGGTAAATAGGAACTGGAGAGAAATTCTAAGAGTTTAAATGATATCCAGTACAATAAAATAAAATTGAGCAGCAGGGACCATACAAAATACAAACTAACCAGGCTCTGGTAATAGTTTGAATTTAAGCGAAAATTATCTTTTTCTGCCAGTGAGATGAATACACTAAACAGCAAATGTGAGCCTGAACCTAGGGGCATGTAAATGGTAGCTGATTTTATACCTAATAGTGAGTACCTCTTACTCCCCGACCCTATCTCATCACTCCCTCCTTCCCTCTCCCCACTGGTAACTACTAGTCTGTTCTCTGTATATGTTAAAGCCTATATATTGGTACTTTTAAAAGGCTCACATGATTGGGTCAGGCCTACCCAGGTGATCTCCATAACATAAGGTAAACTGACTTGGGACTTTAATTTTATCTGCAAAATCGCTTCACAGCAGCACCTAGATTAATGTTTAATTCCATAACAAGGGGTCAAGTATCTCAGAGGATCAGCATCTTTAGAATTCTGCCTACCACATTGGGTGATCACAGTTTTTATAGAGAAATCAAGAAGAAGCTTTAAAAACAAAGATGATCTGAAATGTAAAGAGTCTACAAGTAAGGGGGAAAAGTTACAAACGTTTTAGTCTGGAAGTCAGGTTTAGGATGATCTTGGCGATGCCTTCAAGAAGAAAAGAGAACTTTATAGTTGTGCTGTTGAATGTTAGTTCTCTGGATTGAGAGTGAACAGATCTAGATAATAATGGTCCCATTATTTTTTACGGATTCAGTATTTTTGGTCTTTTTATTATATATATATGCATGTGTGACTAGATACATGACACATACATGTACACGCACACACACGTATTTTCATATGTACTTGTTCATATATATCATTTTTACATGGATTGATTACATAAATTGTTGCTTACATAATTTTTTTCCTTTACAATTCTGCTGCTTTTTCTAACTGAACAATACGCTCTGGAGAGCTTTTTTAATGTTCATACCTATAGAGTGCCTCATTCTTTTTACAGACGCATAGTATTCAATGGTCTAGATTTAACCTAATGTAAAAAATAAGATCACCTATTGATGGTCATGGAGCTATGAGTGGTAGCCGTGTGATCTTAAGAAAATTGTTTAACATCTCTTTGCCTCAACTGCTCATTTATAAAACGATGAGAAAAATAGTACCTCCCTCATAGGATAGACTTGGTTATGTTTCAGTAATAAACCATTCCAAATCTCAATGGCTTAAAACAGTAACGATCTATCTTGCCCATTGCAGGTCAACAGCAGAGCTATGCTCTTCTTAGTAACTCAGGGTTTCCAGTTAATGGAGAAGCCACCATCTGTAATTTTTCCTTTTGCCATGCCAGAAATAAAGGGAGCTCTGAAAGGATTTCAAAATGGCAACTGAATGATCCAGCCAGTAAGCAGCAGCAGCACACATCATTGTCCAGAACCAGTCTGACTCCCAACTCATTGTCCAGAACCAGTCCCATGACCTTACCCAGCCAGAAGGGAACCAGGAAATAGCAATTATCTCTGTTCCTGAAAGATGGACAGCAGGAAATATTTGATGGAAAGCATTAAAGACCATGACAAGGATCAAACGACTTAATTCTTAGTGTAGCATCTAGTTCATAGTAAGTGCTCAGTACATGATAACTATTATTTTTTAAATATCCATCATTATAACAATGCTGTAACAAATATCTTTGCACACCAATATTTGTGTGCAAATGCAAGTATTTACTGATAATAGATTTCTAGAAGCAGAACTGCAAGGTCATGAAATATAGGTATTTTTAATTTTGAGAAATATTTTAAATTGCTTTCTTTCTCCTCCATTCGTGTTACATAAGTTGCCAATGTAATTGGGAGAGGACTCAGGAAGTTTGACTTGTAAGGTCTTTGTGAAAGATTTGATCACTGAGTCAGCCTTAGACTGGAGCATTGTCTCACTCCAATGACAAGAGGGATGTCCTGCAGGAGGAAAAAACATTTCGAGATACTGCCTGATAAATAATCACTGAGTTCTCTGAAGTTATCCCAAAACAATATGACCCCAGGGTCATAAAAGAAAGGTAAGGCACAAAAAGGTTATATATGTCTCGCACTGAAGTACCTCATGGGTTCAGGTAGCTATGAGACAGGGGGATGAAATTGGACTTTTTTTTTTTCTCAACTACAAATATTGATCTTAGAATTCTACATGCAATCCTACTTTAATCAGATGCCTTAGTACGTGATCTCTTTAGATAATTTCCAAGTCAAATAGTCTGCAACATTAGTATTATTTTAATTCTTTATTCAACAATTATTGACCATCTGCTTTATGTCTGTCACTGTCAGAGATTAATAAATGTTAAGCCTTGTCTTTAAGGAATGCACAGCTACTATAGAAGATCAACTTAAAATAAGCGCCATATACCCACGAAAAGATGTTCAACATCACTAATTATTAGGGAAATGCAAATAAAACCACAATGAGATATCACCTAATGCCTGTTAGAATGGCTATTATCGAAAAGGCAAGAAATAAGTGTTGGTGAGGATGCAGAGAAAAGGGAACCCTTATGCACTGTTGATAGAAATGTAATTGGTGCAGCCACTATGGAAAACAGTATGGAGGTTCCTCAAAAAATTAGAACTACCATATGGACCAGTAATTCCACTCCTGGGTATTTATCCAAAGAAAACAAAAACACTAATTAAAAAACATATATGCACCCCTATGTTCATAGCAGCATTATTTACAATAGCCAAGATATGGAAGCAACCTAAGTGCCCATCAACAGATGAATGAATAAAGAATATGTGGTGTGTGTATATATATATACATATATATATATATATGTATATATATATATATATATATATACACACAATGGAATACTACTGAGCCATAAAAAATGATGAAACCTTTCCATGTGTGACAACATGGATAGACCTTGTTGGATAGTTATTTCACTTAGCATAGGTATTATGCTAAGTGAAATAATTCAGATGGAGAAAGGGAAATACTGTATAATTCATTCATTTGCAGAATATAAAAAACAAGCAAAAACCAATCAGTGAGTCAGTCAACCAAACAAACACACAAATACAGAGAACAGAGTAGGGGTTACAGAGGGGAAGGGGCTGGGGGGAGGGTGAAATGGGTAAAGGGGATCAACTGTATGGTGATGGATGGAAACTAAATTTTTGGTGGTGAGAATGCTGTAATGTATACAGAAGTAGAAATATAATGTTGTGCACATGGAACACATAAGGTTATAAACCAATGTTACCTCAATAACAAATTTTTAAAAGCTTATTACCCAAAATTTTAAAATAATAATAAAATAATAAAAAATAATAATAAAATAAAATAAATGCCATATAGAATGGCAAGTACAATAATGTGGCAGATTGTGAACATGGTGGTTAAAAGCATATGCTTTGGAGTCATACAGATCTGTTTGTTGCATCCCAGTTATGCGATATTGAGTAATTTGCTTAGCCTCTCTTATCTTCTCTTTCATCATCATAAAATGATGATAAAAATAGTGCCTCCCCCATATTATTGTTGTGTTGTTTTTATCATGATGGAAGTGAACTTCACAATATTTTGAGGACACAAAGACAAAATCATCGATTCTTCCTAGGAGTGTCAAGGAACGCTTCATAGAGCAAAATTAGTAGGAGTTAGCCAAAGAACTGTACAACAGCATTACGTATTTGGAAACTTCTAAGATCTTGGGGATGGCGAAAGGGTAAAGATACAAGGATATGAGGAAATATGAGGAAACAAAACACAAGATGAGAAGGGAAAGAGAGGAAAGAAGGTAGACCAGATATTAAATGCAATGCCAAGCAGTTTGGTTTTTAACCCATAGACAATGGAATGTCAAATACTGATCACTTGATCTTTGCTCTGAAATATACTCCAAGTTCTTTATCTCAGTAAGTGATATCACCCTCCAACTAATTTATCAAGCAAGAAATCCACCCATCCAATCCACAAGAAAATCCTGCAGTTCTGCTTCTAAGATAAATATATCCCAAATCCACCCATATTTTCTGCCTTCACTGCCACCACCCTAGTCCAAGACAACATCATCCCTCACTGATTTTGATGGCCTGCTAATGGTCTCCCTGTTCTTTCTCCCCTAAAATCCATTCTCCACAATGCAGCCATAGTGATCTAAAACATAAATTGGATTATGTCATTACCATGGCACTGTACTAAATTTAGAATCAAATAAAAAATCCTTACATGACTTAGGAGGCCCTACATGATATGGACCCCGACTTCCTCAGCCTCAGGTTATTTCAGCCTCAGGTAATTCTGTTCTAACCATATAGACCTTTCTGTTCTTCATACACACCAGGTTCTTTCCTTCCCAAAGCATCTGTCCGCATTGTTCTCTTTGCGTAAAACACTCATCTTACTGTTCACCTGGAAAACTACAAATTTTTGCTGAATGGACAAATGAATTAATCTTCTATATGGCATAAACATATTATCGTATTTAAATACATTGGGGTTTGCAGCCAAAATGTCGTTCCCATTTACTGGTCATGATCTTGATTCCTATCAATCAGGAGAAAGAAAAAACAGGTTTAAGTGTTAAATGAGATTTTTTTTTCCATGATGAATTTCTTTGATTTGTGAGATACCTAGCAGAGGGAGGCAGAATCAACAGTTGGCCAGAAATATAGATTTGAGAATCAGCAATGTGTAAGTGATAGCAATAGTAGACGGAATTGCCCCAGGAGACGTTCGGGAAGATACAGTGTCACTGAAACCATGACACTTTTAAGAACGGAATAGCAAGTGTCAAATTCTGTCAAAGAAGATGAAGATCCAAAAGTATTTATTGGGTATAGTAAAATAGGAATCATCAGTGCCATCATAGATAGTTATTACAATGAACTAATGGATTGGGAAACAAGACTAAAAATAGGGTAGGGAGTTGACGGGAGCAGGCAGGAGGAGATATTTGGTGGAGGAATTTGTGAAGGGATATAGCCGCACCAGCAACACCTGGGAACTTGTTAGAAATGCAAAGCTTCAAGCCCCACCACAGACTTACTGAATCAGAAACTCTGAGGATGAGCCCCAGCAATCTGTTTTGCAAGCCTCGCAGGTGATTCTGATAGTAGCCACACTAGCTTTGGAACCACCTGCTTCCAGTGAAAGGGGCAGGTACTGAGAAAAAAATGGGGGAGACTGGTGAAGGTGTGGGTAAATAGATGCTCCTTGAATAGGGGAATGATCAAGAAAAAACCTTCCCAGTGGCATTAAAAACTCAACTGAGACTGCATATCAAATACTCTCCACAGTAGTAAACTGTCACTGTCCTTGTGCTGACCGTGATTAGTGTGGTAGTGATCTTCTCCGGCCCTATTTGGAAATTTGTAGAAAGGAATGAAGTCATATTATGAGCCTGGCCCAGAGCTGAAGGTGGGCAGGGTAAGTTTGTGATAAGTGTTGAGAGTCCTAAAAAGAAAGTAGATTACGTGTTAGACTTGGGAATCCAGGCTCAATAGAGAGGGAAATGTGATGGGGAATGTGGGATAGACCCTAAGGCAAAGGAAGATTAAGCACCCAGGACTCCCGGGTGAGGTCAAAGATCAGGTTCGGAGGGCCTGAAGGATGGACGAAATTTTCAGAATAGGAGCTATCAAAATGGTCAAAGCAAGTTTAATAATAATAGTGGTAATAGAGAAGGAAGAGTCTAAGGAAGAGAACAGTTGACCCTTGAACAACGCAGGGGTTAATCTTCTTATAATTTACTGTCGGCCCTCCATATCTGGCCTTTGCCATCCGAGGAATCAACCAATTATGAACTGCGTAGTACTGTAGTATTTTCCATTGAAATATATCGTCATATAAGTGGACCCACGCAGTTCAAACCTGTGTGGTTCAAGGGTCAACTGTAATATTTTTTAGCTTATTGATAGCAAGGCATTGTTATCTGTTAATAAGTTGCTTTGTCTTTCCTGTGTTCTGGGTATTTTGCTAAGTACTTTAAACGTTTTAACTCATTTAGTCCTTACTGAGACATACAGAGGTGAAATGTGTTATCCGAAGTCATAAAGATAGGAATTGGAGAATCCTGGATTCAACCCAGGTCTGCTGAAAGCATGCTAATTACCCCCCAAATACTGTGACTATACAGGTTAATGCCCAACTTGTGAGGCTAAATTTAGCTTTCACCAACATCACAATTGCAACCACCTAAAAACATTATAGAGCATCTGGATGGATTTGTACCATGCTAGGAATCTGGGCTGCAAAATGAAATATGATGTAGTTCCTGCCCTCAAGGGCCTTACAATTTAGTTACAGTTCTAGGAAAGTAATATAAGATAGTTGCTTATGACGCAGATACTATCAGTTAGGTACTAACTAAATACTACCGGCAAAAATTAATTTGGGGCATCACATGAGGGCATAATTCTTAAGAGCTAAGAGGATCAAGGAATTTGTGGGGTGTTAACTGGATCTAAAAATAGGTCCTGATTGGTAAAGATGGTGAAAAGTCCACCAAGCATGGGAAACTATGTGGCCAGAAATAGTGGCCACCCTTAAAACCCACTGATATGTGGAGGGAAAAAATTAGCTTTCTGGTTTAGGCAGAAGCAAAAAGTCTGTGTAATAATAATGATAAGTACAGAGTATTGATTAACAAGTTGCAAAGTCATCTACATGGATTATCTATTCTAATCTTCACAACAACTCTGAGAAGTTTCTATGTTCTTCAATTTACAGATATAAAACTGAGGCTTAGAAAGGTGTAGGACTTTTTCAGAGTCACATTACAAGTAAGGGGCAGAGCTTCCTCTGAAGCAATGCCAGCTTGGAGAGCCTGAAAGGTACCAGATGGAGGAAGAGTTCTTCAATGGGCTCCTTCCTCAACTAAGTCACTGTAAATGCACGTTCAGTAAGTGCATGATGGTACTAGTTGAAAATTTGCCTGAAAATCCTCAATCACAAATATCTTCCATTTTTTCCAATAAAGTGACTTGCCGTTTTTTCCTCTTACTGTAGGATTTCTGACCATTCTGCTTCTTTGTCTTCTCCTTTCACGGTTTCTGCCTTGGTTTTCAATTTAAGTTTTAGAAACAATGAATTACATTTTACACCATAATCGCTTTTGGCCCTTGTCCTGTAGCAGGATACAGAAACCGGAGAGATGCTTCAAAATGACAATGGCACTTCCAAAATGACAAGAGTACATTCATTCAGAAATCTGTGGTATGCTGAACTGAACGGAACTGCTCTCCTCAGGGGAATAAGAAGATAAAAGGGGGTCACTAAATATGACCTAAAGGGGGAATCTGATTCACATCTGTAACAAGCAGTAGCCACACTTGTTGATCTACCGTTGAAAACTGGAGCCATGGAAGGAAGGCACAAGGCAATTACTGATACAGAAATAGACCATTCTAGACAGCACTTTCACTCCCCCTAGTTCCTAAAGGAGAAAGTCCTTCAAAAAGAGCATTTTCATCAGCAAATTTTAGGCAATTAAATATCATCTTTAGCAGCTTTATACATTAGCAATTTAATGTATATATATATATATATATATATATATGAATGCTGAAGTCTTTAGACAAAAGGGAATGAGAGTCATACCAAAACTAAGCAAGGCAACACACACACACGAAATTATACCGAAGTAGTAAAACTGTCCAGGTTGTAATATAAATCATAGCAAATCAGATTGAGGTAAGAGGTTAGACCTAGTTCATCCCTGCATGTTTGCAGGACAAGACACTGAGTGTTTCATTTTATCAACAATGGTAGGAGGTGTCTGCCACCATCATATTTCCCCTCACATATGCATTTCCCTGTTGCCAAATTATAACTGGTCTGAGGATGCAACGAGGTGTAATTCTTCACGTGTGTATGATTTTTCAGAGAGAAAAACACACTACTCCGACAAACTTTTCCTTGACTCTTCTTGTTCATTAGTTACTAAATCCTGAAAATATTCTGAAACAAAACAACATTGTCATCCTTATCTTTCCAAGATCACTGCCATTACCCTAAACTAGCACCCATGCTCTCACACTTAATGGTGAGCACATTGATCTCCTAAGTGATATTCCTGCATCTTGCCCATCCTACACATTGCTGGCCAAATACATTCAACAGTTATTGAGTGTCTTGTATGGGTCAGGCACTGTCCTAGGTGCTTGGGATCCATTAGTAATCAAAACAAAAATCCCTGGCCCCATGGAACTGATACTCTAGCAGTAGGAGACAGACAATGAAAAATATGTATGAAAAATAATAAATTGTAATGTGTGTTATAAGATGATAAGTGCTGCAGGAAAAAAGAAAGAGGAAGATACATAAAATCTTCCCCAAGTAGCATTTTTCAGCATGCTCTTCTCCCCCACTGTTTATCAGCTTTCAGTGCCTCCCTGTTATATGTTTAAATGGGAACTCTTCAGCCTGTCAGTGGCTTCCGTTATCTGTCCCACACTCAGGATTCCACCACCAATTTATCCTCTATCCCTCCCCATCCACAATTTCCTGCTCTAGCAAAGTCACGAGGTTCCAATAAGGAGCTCACAACAACAATAATAGCAGATAAAATACACGAGCACCTACTATGTGCCAGACATTGTGCTAAACTCTCCACGTGGACTACTTCATTTCACCCTCACATCCTCACACTGCCCAGTAAGGTAGGTATTACTATTACCTTTATTTTTCAGATGAGGGAATTGAAGGATGGAGAGTAACTTGTTCAAGGTCACATAGTTGCATAAGTTGCCAAGCTCATGTTTGAACCCCTATCTGTCTGACACCTGTGCTCTTCACTGGTATGCACTGGATTTTAATGATGACCTCAAACCATTGGACTAGAGCAAGGTTTGGCAAACTTTCTTCTGTAAAGGGCCAGAGAGTAAATATTTTAGGCTTTGCAGGCCATATGGTTGTCTGTGAGGACTACTCAGCTCTGCCATTGTAGCATGAAAACAAGCATAGACCATATGTCAACAAATGGGCATGACCGTGTTCCAATAAAACTTTATTTATAAAAACAGGTAGCAGGCTGGATTTAGTGAATGGGCCCAAAGTCTGCCTGCCCCTGCACTAGACTGAATACTTCTATGGAGTCTGTGAGCTCCATAAGGTCGATGATCAGGTCCTATGCATCTTGGTAACCCCAGTGCCATCGACAGTGATTAGAAACTAGGCCCAGAGTCCACACAGTTTGTAAGTAATGGATCTAGGATGCTGATCTAAGCAGTCTGACTGCAAATCTTATGCTCCTGACCAGCATGCTAGCCTGACTCTTAATGATTAAATAATATCAGACACATAAAGTTCATACAGAGTGCCTGGCACATAGTAAGTCCACAAAAATAACAGTGGTTGTCATATCATCTAAAAAAGAAGCACTTAGGTACACAATAGTGAGGGCCATTACTGCCAGTTTAAAGACAAAATAATGACAAATTTTATTCTTCTAGCTTTACTGAGGTATAACTGACAAATAAAATTGTACGTATTTAAAGCATACAATGTGATGATTTGATCTATGTATGTAATAGGGAAGAACAAATCTGACTTCATACTAGATCTGTTTCTTTTACTTTAACCTTTGTTTTCTATTGCTTTTGCTACAAGTTAATCACTAAAGGGGTGTTGCCTGTAACTGGCCCATCTCCGGGAACCCTGCTCCCCATGCCTGAAGGTTAAACAGCTAAAATATCTTTGTTCAGCTCACAGGAAACATCCTGACCCAGCCCACCCCTGAATGGCTACAGCAAAGAAGAAATTAACACATCCCCCCCCAGGACTCTGGCCAAAACCAGGAGATATTTGCAACAATTTATGGCCTTTCTACTTTATGTCTTCGGCTCCCCCTTTCTTTGTTCTATAAAAGATACTAGCATCCAGACCCCAGTAAGATGGTTCTCTAGGACACTAGTCCACCATCTTCTCGGACTCCCAGAGTTCTGAATAAAGTCGTTATCCCTTGTCCCAACACCTCATCTCCTGGGGTATTGGCCTGTCGTGCGGGGAGCGGAGCGAGCTTGGAGTCAGTCGCATGTATACATGGTGAGATACTCACCACAAGCAAGTTTACTACCACATCCATCACCTCACATGGTGACCTTTTTGTGTGTGTGGTGAGAATGCTGAAGATCTACCTCTTAGCAAATTTCAAGTATACAGTACAGTATAATTAACTATAGTCACCGTATTTTACAGTAGATCCCCAGAACTTATATGTCCATCTTGATGGGTGATACATTTCCGAACATCCACAAAAGACCAGGAAAATGTGATAGCAACATCCATCCTTGCCAGTACTTCAACAACAGAATGGGACTAACCTCATTCATAGACACCAAGTTTCTTGTGGGTGTGGTCTACAGTATCTGGCACTAACTCAGGGTTAAGTCAGGGTCTTGTCATCTTAGGAAGCAGAAGAACAAGACCCAGAAACCAGGCCAGGGCCTTCAAAGCTTCTCTTGGCCACAAGATGCAGCAAGAATGGTTATCAGAGTAAACTGGCTCCTATACACTCTCTTGGGGCCTGGCTGCTACTTGACAAGCCATGATCTGCCTCGGTATGCATTCCAGTTTTGCCGTGGGTTCCCTTCTTTCTGGTTGGGCACACAAACAGCCTCAATATCAACTCAGTCTGACACCCTCTCCTGTGAGAATGCTGGTCCTGGCTCCTCTGTAGAACCCCTCACCAGGGCTCTCGTACCACTGATAAGCAGACACAATCAGCCTGCTTCTTTCCTGCTGTCCTCTGCTGCCTGCCACCTGCTATATTCAACTGTCAATACCAACTCTGCTGGCCTCAGCTGAGTTGCGGAAGAGAACGTCTCTGGATTGCAGCATCTCAGGATATTACACAAAGTTTTGTCTGTTTGTTTGTTTTACTGGCAGGGGAAAAAAAATGATCTTGCCTGTGACACTGATCCAGAATCAAAGGAACTCCTCAAACGTTACTTTCTATAAGTATCTACCCATGAGCCAACTCACTTTTTCCCTTTATCCTATAGGATAAAGTGTATGTTCAAATACTGTTATATATATAATAATTTCCAAAGGTGTGCATATACACACACACACACACACACACACACACACACACACGTTCTGTAAAAAAATTATTGCCCCCCCAAATTGGTACCAGCAGGAAGAATATCGCAAAACCTGTACATTTCCCAAAGAGAGAATGTCCCCTCCACATGCACAATAAAGCCCAATACCAAAGACCATGAGGGAAACTCCTGTAGTCAAAATTAGGTTTTCTAACTTGTTGCAACAAGGAAGACTACACACCATGAGCAATCATAGGGTGCCATGAGAAGAGGGAGTCAGGGTGGTATATTCCTTTGCTAGGGCAACCATAACAAGTGCCACAGAGTGCATGGCTTCATAGAAATTTATTTTTCCCAGTTCTGGAGGCTAGAAGTCTGAGATCGAGGTGTCAGAGGGTTGGGTTTCTTCTGAGGCCTCTCACCTTGACTTACCATGACTGTGCTCTCCTGCCTGCTGCCTGAGTCCTAATCTCTTTTTATAAGGCTACTGGTCAGATTAGATTAGGGTCCACTCTAAAGATCTCATTTTAATTTAATCACCTCTTTAAATAGAGGATCTCCAAATATGTTTACATTCTGAGGTATGGGAGGTTAGGACTGCAACATAAGAATTTTGGGGGGTGGAGGGACAATTCAGTACTTAGCAGATGGAAATATTTGGGCTTGTGCTGCATAATTTTAGGGAGAATTTAAAGAAATGGGGATCTGTTCTGATAGCATTCAATATGCTATCAGGAAACAAGGACAATTCTGCACTTTAGGATCATAAGTTTTATCCAGGAAGTAGAAGAAATGATTTAGGGCTAGAGCTGCCATTGGTAAAGTGCTTATGTTACCAGGAATGAGAAGAGTTTAATTATTTTTTGTGGTTACATAGTGTTCTTGCTTTTTGTCTGAGTTTAGTCCCGATTACTGAGTGGTCTTATTTTTTCTCTTATTTCGTCAAGGTCATGGAGTGATCGCTTTTCAAATATTGTTGATATTGTATGGAATTGTTTATTTCAGCAGGGAACACCACGGCCTAGCTATTTAGCAGTAAACACCATGGCCTAAATTTAGTTACCAGGCCTGCTACCAGCTGTCAGCTGTCAGGGATGTTCATTTCTTTCTTACTCACTTTCAGATGCGGCAATGAAGAATAACGAGCAATAAAGAACACTGCAGAACGTACAGATAGCCAGGGGCCACTGAGAGTAACAGAAAGAAGGAATTCCTCTGAGAAAGCAGAATTAGGGGCTTATCACGGCAGTTTCTTCACTATCATGGCAGGGAAATCTCACAATATCTGCCCAGCAGAATTCCATCATTGCTCTAGATCAGTAATTGCTGAATGTTTCCCAATTTTCCCTTTCTGAATGGGATTTCACATTGTGCTCATCCTTCCCTATCCCACCACCGGGTACTGTGAGGTAGAGGTACTGATAATTCAGCTTGTCTTTTTAGGTCATAGGTAGCCAGAACATAAGGAACTATCTCAAGATCTGACTGAACTAGATTTAGTGACTACATGAGATTTTCGGGCGTCTCACTTAAAGAGGTCTCAGGTGTGTGCTGTGTGTGAGAAGGATACAGAGGAATATTTCAACCAGAATGGCAAACCTGGCAGAGACTGTTAGCAATTCACATAATAGTAGATTACATTTCCAAACCTCATTGCATCAACTGTGGTTATATGAATGAGATCTAGCCAACAAAATGTGAGAGGAAATAATGGGTGCCATAATAATCCCTGCTGCATTAGAATCTCTCAAGTGTCTTCATGCTCGCCTCCCAACTTCCAGCTGATTTGAATAGAAGTTACCATGGAGACCAAGGAGGCCAAGTATGATGATGGCAAAGTCTTTGCCAGCCTGGAATGATTGTTTGTAGGAGAACCAACCTCCCCAACCAGAAACACCCCTTTACATATTTAAATGAACAAGAAATAAATCTATATTTTGATCAGGCCATTATACATTTGGCTGTATATTCACTACAGCAGCTGGAGGCACCCTAATCTCAGCCTTATTTAGCATAATTATTGACTGATGAAATGGTTAGTTAGTTGTTGGTTGACTGCTATACTAGAAAAAAGTAATATAAACCCTTAGAAGTACATAATTCTTTAGAAAGGTACTTTTTTGCTTGCATATTTAACCATACCTAGGTCACATCCCTCTGGCACCAAAAATGCCACCGTTATAGAACGACAAAATGTCTTGGCCCTTGGCTGTCCTAAGCATCAGAGATGTCACCGCACAGGGGAATGCCATCAAGTATGTCACTACTAACACTCCTTCTACCACTTGGTTTATGTGTTTTATCCAAAGTTAAGATCTCTCCTCTTAGAAAATTCATACTTCTATGTATGTTGCCCTGCATCTTTCTTGGAATCAGACATTGGATATTCATATACTTGCATATTTGCCTTTCTTGTTCAATTCTTCTCAACATTCTACATGATCTCTAAAGTTTTCCCCCAATAATTCCGAACCTTCCTATTCCATATTATTTTTACTCATTTGAAACCATCCATGGTTATCAGTAGAAGGCTTTGAGTTCAGCAAGCAGGTTAATAATCCAGAAGCAGTACGGTTTGGGAAGAATGCATGCAGTTAAAATGGTACAAGAAGCAAAGAGTATCCAGCTACTTCTCACTGATCAGTGGAAGCAAAAGGCAGAATAAGACACTTTCACTCGTGTGTCATGACATAGACACAGGGGATCTATATTGATTTTCACAGTAAAATAAGAAACATCTCCAGGTAAAGCAAGTCACTCTGGATATTTGCTATCTGGTTAGAATGTACTTTAAGACTGAGGGAAACACTTGAGCAGTGACTTGGGACATCTGTAGTTGCCTAGTCCTTCTCCCAAGGACTTAAGCTATCTTCCAACTTAAGAATGGAGATTCCAGAGTAATGTCAGCAACATGGCTGAACAAGACGTCCCTCATTCGTATACCCCCTCGACAAAAATTTGGTCCCCTCCATGGACAAAAGTGCCCTTGTGGGAGCTGCGGGACCCAGCACCATACGCTAAGGGACCCAGGAGGAGTGTCGCCCACCCACTCCTTGGGTAATAGGTATACAGACCTCAGTCCTGGCTTTGGACCCTTCAGCCCCTCCTGGTCATGGTCCGGGAGTCCCTGGAGAACACTATCTCAGGCGCTCAGCCACAGATGAGAGAGCCTTTGTGGAAGTCAAGGTGCCCAGAGGAAAAGTTGCAGCACATCGTTGGAGGAAAAATTTTCTGAGTTTAGATGCACGGGAGGGGCTAAGAGGAGCAGCTTGACTTTACTAGCGGCACAGCTTAGTGCAGAGAACTCTTTTCAGCTGTGATTTCTCCCGAGGAGAAACGTGAGAGCATGCGATGCTGCCAAAGAGGCCTCTATCTCTCTCGCCCCATCCAGAGTTTGAGTCCTGATCTGCAAGACTGGGGTTGCAAAGACGCTAGGAGAGTGGCAGATCGGACTCTCCAAGGGCATTAAAGGGAAGTGGGTCCGACTAACTGCATCATGGGTTCCACCAAGAAGCCCACCCACAAGCCACTGGGAACACCTTGTCCTCAAATACCCTCAGCTGCTCCTTGGGCACCCTCAGCACTCCACATGCCTCATCCTAAGTGTCAATCTATGCAGGAATGGGTAAAGATGTGCTATGTATATAGAATGGAATATTATTCAACCACGAGAAAGAAGGAAATTCAGCCATTTGTGACAACATGGATGAACCTTGAGGGCCTTATACTAAGTGACATGTCAGACAGAGAAAGACAAACACTGTATGATCTCACTTATATGTGGAATATAAAAAAGCCAAACTCATAGAAACAGAGAGTAAATTAGTAGTCGCTAGGGACTGGGGGTGGGGGAAATGGGGAAATGTTGATCAAAGGGTACAGACTTCCAGTTACAAGATGAATAGGTTCTGGGGATCTCATGTACAGCATGGTGACTGTAATTAACAATAGGTATTGTATAATCACAAGTTGCTATGGGAGTAGGCCTTAAATGCTCTCACCACACACGCACATGCGCGCGCGCACACACACACACACACACACACACACACACACACACAAAAGGTAACTGTGAAGTGCTAGGTGTGTTAACTGACCTTACCATGGTAATCATTTCATAATATGTAAGTGTATCAATCATCACATTGTACACCTTAAACCTACACAATGTTATATGTCAATTATAGTTCCATAAAGCTGAAAATAATGGAGATTCTAAATTTTAATATCACTTTTTAAACCATCAGTACAATCTCCTCTGCTCCCACTCCCATTTCTGTTGTTTTCTCAGAAATATATAAAAACATTCACCAAAATATTTTTCCAAAGCATGCCAAAGATAGCTTTTAAAGGACAGAAGAAATTAATGTATTTGTCAGAAACATGGCAGCTTATAGATGTAAATAATTTTGACACTATTCTTTGTTACCGAAGTTTGAGAATCTGTAATGTTAATGAATGTTTCACTACTCTGTCTGTACCTCAAAACTAGAGCTGTGATAGAAACTAGCATCCTGAGAGACTGCAAACAGAAGAGCCTCCATCTGCCTTCATCTTTTAATTTCTTCTAAGGCTCT
This sequence comes from Physeter macrocephalus, assembly GCF_002837175.3. Lineage (NCBI taxonomy): Eukaryota > Metazoa > Chordata > Mammalia > Artiodactyla > Physeteridae > Physeter > Physeter macrocephalus. Next base: position 115,819,677 of record NC_041234.1, read on the forward strand.
CCAAAGTTACTCTCAATAATACACTCGGACATAGAATTACAAACAAATAAGAGCTAGACAGGACCTTAGAAGTCACCTAGTTTAGTCATCTTTTCTCTTTTTTTTTTTCGTTTCCTTACTTTTGTTTTCTTCCTTAACACCTGAAAAAGACTTCAGCTAACCAAGTAATTAATGAGAGAACCAGTAAGATATTATGACCATTTCAAAAAACAATTACAAAGCTAAGAGATTTATAGGAAATTTAACCAAAAAAGGTCACTGTCCAAAAGGTCATAAATATTTAAGGTTATATATTCTATTTAAGAAAAACAATTTGCATTTGTACTGGAAAAAATCTACAAGTTAATAAGAAACTTCACTAAGTACAGGACCTTTATTTAAAATTAAACAGTGAGTATATCTAGAATATGGGTTATATAAAAATTATTGTAAAGAAGAGCCCCAGGGTTGAGCTCTCACCAAGGTGAGTAAATCATTAATTATTTATGGATTCGTGAAAAATAATTTGGAAGTAGTACAGTGTAGTAAAAAAGATTATTGTAAAACTAATTCTGGATCCTTTAAGCACTCACTAGGTAATTAACCAATTAATTAAGGAGTATCAAGAGTAAGTGAGTAAACAATGAGATAAGCTAAGTTCATTCCCCGACACAATGCTTGCTCCCATCTGATATTGAGAGGATGTGTCTTATTCCCGAGTTTCAGAAGTTTTTTTCTGACGGTACGCAGGCCTCTCACTGTTGTGGCCTCTCCCGTTGCGTAGCACAGGCTCCGGACGTGCAGGCTCAGTGGCCATGGCTCACTGGCCCAGCCGCTCCGCGGCATGTGGGATCTTCCCGGACCGGGGCACGAACCCGTGTCCCCTGCATCGGCAGGCGGACTCCCAACCACTGCGCCACCAGGGAAGCCCTGAAGGAAGTTTTAATCATTGCCTCAGAGAAATTCAATTCCTTTTTATAAAAACCAAATACCATTACCTAACAGATATATTTAGTAAATAAATTAAATGCTTACTTAACTGCTCAGATTCTGAGCATTTTAATGGTAATTGCTGTGCTGTAGATATTAATCTAGTACATGAACAATTCTCCCCCCCTTCTTTTTTTTTTTTTTTTAGTATTTCTCTAAGATGCTCCACTCATTTATGTCTATCGTCTCCTACACTATTGATCTGAAGAAGAGCTTGCACCTTCTATCATAGGTAAGACTCTTATAAGGGAGAGAGGAAAGTTTCAAGCGCTGGGGAGCTTGTGTACTTGCGTGTCTGTGGGGAAAATTCAGCAGGATTGCAGTGTGAGAGAAGCATGAGTATGAGGGTATGTGGGGGAGTGTGTGTATACTTACATGTGCACCAGAATGTACCATAGCCATGTGATGAAGAGCCTTTCGCATGGTTACATATCTGAGGGAATGAGGTTTAGTATGGCTGCGTATCTATGGGGTTTCCTGTGTGGTTCTGTGTCTTGTGCAAGAGAACTAGACTTCTGTAGGGTTATGCAAGATGGTGAACTAGGCTGCCATGAGGAAGCTCTGTGGAAATGGCAGGCGAGGATGGATGGAAATGTTATGGAAAAACCCAAATGAACTTTTTGGCCAACCCAACAGATTACGTGGTAACAATGAACAGGCAGAGCGTCAGCTTCTAAACTTCCACAGAAATGAGATTTCATTCTACCTAATTGGAATTCAATGACCATGTCCTCAAAGCCCTTTGTTCTAGGACAAATTCTGAAAAATAAATGAAGATTACAAAGCATACCACCAAAACCTCATATTTGAAAATGCTTAATGTTTCAAAATTTCATTTTGAAGTAATGTTTATGCTGCAGCAGCATTTAAATAAAATTTGGATGACCTCTAAAGACACCCAGAAAAACAAATGAAGTATTATGAGCAAGGAGCTAAGAAGTCAGGATCTATTTATTTAAATACGATTTGGCTGTGGAAGCTGACTTTGCTTGCCAAATTCAAGAGAGCCTATCTTGGTAGCTGCTTTGCTGTCAGATGCAGTACTTCCATATGGATACATAGAAAAGCAAAATTAGTAGGCAGAGAAGGGTCATTTTAAAAAGAGCCCATCACTCCCGTTATTTCTGCATGTCTAATGGAAAGAAGCCCAGATAAAATTCATGACCCAGTTGGAGAATCATGTAAAGATATTCTTTTAGAGGAAAGACTCTGGAAGGTATTAGAAAAGAACCCAACAAATGCCCAATTGCTCATTGTGTGTGAGCCCATTCACCAAACAGTTCCTAAATACATCTTCTCAGCGTGCCTAGCAAAGTACTAAGAGCAGAGTAGGCAGAAGTTGGGCAGACATATGAACCTTATCCTGATGCTCAAGTGGAGAGATATCCAGCATATATAAATGAGGCAGCATTTAATCCTGAAGAATGTGCCATGTTTCCTGTTATCCACTCAAGCCCCAGCACTATGCTATGCTCAGCATAGGTGGTTCAGCATCAAAGGACCCAGTGGTAATAAAGTATGACCTTTGCTTGCTATCTGCATTGAATTTTGATATTAAGACATTGCTTTTCAGTGATGTATGAGCAATATTTGCCTAAACATAAACTTATTCAAAGTTCATCCAACAGTTATTAGATGAGCATTATGTTCCAGGCACTGTTCTAGGACCTTAACATAAAATGGTAAACAAAATATAATAAGAGCCTACCCTTCTAGAGCTTATCTTTTAACTGATAAGCTGAAGAGAGAGAATAAACAATAAACATAATAAGGCAGCCACCTAATATGGTAAAAGATAAGTGTCATGGGGCGGGAGGAATGACAGACTGCTTAAGAGGGATCAGGAGTACCGAGGGGGCAGGTTGGACACTTAAAGAGGGAGGACAGGGTAGCCATCACTGGGAAGGTGATATTTGAGTGAGGACACGAAGGAGGCAAGGGCGTTGGCCAAGGAAATATGTGGGGAAAGAACACTGGAGAAAGGGCATTGCAGGCAAAGAAAACAGGTAGAAGATTCTGAGGTGGGAGCATACATGGCCTGCTCAAGGAACAACAAGGTGGCCAGTGGGCTGGAACAGAGTGAGGGAACATTAGGAGATAAAGGGATGAGTGTGGTAGTGGTACAGATCATGTAGGGCCTTCGGGGTCATGGAAAGGACATTGAAAGAGCGTTGTAATACGGGGGAAAGAACACTGCACCTGGAGTCAGAAAGATCAGGTTCACATTCTGATCTATACATTTCTAGTGGTATAACTTTAGGCAAGTCAGCTAAGTGTTCACGGCCTAAGTTTCCTCAGGTCAGCTCAACAAATATTTTTGAAGTGCTTCCTCTGCATCAGTGGATTCAGAGATGTGAAACTTCCCAAATGGGAATCACCCATTTGGCCAAGAAGTCTACAGATTCTTAGGGAGAGAAAACAAGGAAACTAACAGGTGCAGTAGAGAACAGTGAATAAAACAATACAAGTGAATGATAGTGAGACAGAGGCAGGGGGAGTTTTTCCTGACCACCCAATCACCACCCCCATCCTCCTTCTCTATTACATCAACCTGTATTCTTTTCTTCATGGCACTGATCACAATCTGAAATTCTTATATTTTTAGTTTGGTTTATTGTCCCTCTCTCCTCACTACAAAAAAGTCTCAATAAGCACAGGCTTCTTTTTTGTCTGCTTCACTGCTCTATTGTATCCCAAATGCCTAGCACAGGGTCGGGCACAAGGTTGGCCCTCCATACTGTGAAAAGAATGACTAGAGAGTATATAACAAGGGAAAGAGTCACAGAGTAGGGAACACTTCAACATTTAAATAGAGTTCAGTAGGAAGCAGCTTGTGCAAAGGCAGAGGGTGTGCTTAGCAAGAGTCACGCATCAACAATACAGGGGGATAATACCAGTTCCCTCATAAAACGGTTATGAGAATTCAACAAGATCATGCGTCTGAGTGGTATGGAATGGTTCCCCATAGTTGCCGTTGGAGCTATGCGGAGAATCTTTGTTATAGATGGATTTACCTGTGTGATGCCAAGAGACCTCTTTGAAGGAACTGTTATACAATTGCCTAGATACCTGTGTCATTTAATGCAGCTGTTGTATCAGCAAGAAAAATTTATGAACAGGTTGTTGCTGCCTTTTAACTTTCCCAATGGGTATCCAAGCCCTGATTCTCTCTTTGTAGTCTCCTACTACTTCAGCACCACTGGGATAAAACTCTAATAAATAACCAAAATCATTCCTCTCAAGGGAAATGCCATTCCTGCAGTCCATGAAAGATAAATGTTGCTGTAGCCTTTGAAAGAAGTCACCTTTATGAAAGATCTATTAAATCAATATGGGGGATCTTCAGGGTGAGAAAAAGAAGGCCAACAAGGGATTTTGGCAGACTCACACATACCAATCCAGAAATGTTGTAAAACAGTATACACATAATGCCACCAGAAGTCAGGAATCAGCATTTATAATGCAATTGGGATCCAGCCTTCTGATGTGCTCATATGATTCCCACAATACTGTTTTTAATTTAAATCAAAACTGACAGTTGAAAAGATTTTCAGAAATCTCTGCCCATAATAATGTTTTTAGTGATTCATTGCATCTAGTGTTAGAGTAATGGGGCAGGAAATGAGATAGGAAAAAATATGCACAGGAAGATTGTTTTTGGAGCATTTGATTCTATCGAGGCTGAAGACTAGAAAAATAGTAGGGGATTTGGAATGACAGAATATTTGTTTTCAAATCCTGGCTCAGACACTTAAAGCTGTATTCTCATCGGTAAGTCACTTAGTCTCTAGGCCTCATCTATAAAATGGAAATAATAATAATATCTGATGTCACGGGGTTGACAGAAGGAACAAACGAGGTAATACACATGAAATTTATTCTTTAAAATGTGATATTACTTACAAAGGTTATTTATTTTATTATTGCAGTTGTTTTACTTTCTGCAAGCATTAACTGGGAATAGCACAGGTTTTCCAACAGTTTCTACTAGTGATAACACATTTCTAGTAGCTTTGTAAAATACTTTTTTTTTTCTGAAAAGCTATGATCATGTTTCTTCCATACTATTCTTTTTTTTTTCTTTTTTTTTTTTTTTTGTGGTACACAGGCCTCTCACTGTTGTGGCCTCTCCCGTTGCGGAGCACAGGCTCTGGACGCGCAGGCTCGGCGGCCATGGCTCACGGGCCCAGCCGCTCCGCGGCATGTGGAATCTTCCCGGACCGGGGCACGAACCCGTGTCCCCTGCATCGGCAGGTGGAATCTCAACCACTACGCCACCAGGGAAGCCCAGCCATACTATTCTTGATAATCCCCTTGCCTGAAGACTATCAAAATTCTATATTTAGCATCCAAGGAATTTTGCAAAATTACATGAGATTAACGACTGCCTTGTCCATTCTTCCACCACCACTGTCCAGACCAGTCCCTGGCACATAGGTGGTACTCAATAAATACTTGTTGATGGATGAATCAGTTAACAAACCTATTTTTACCCCATTTCCCATAACTCTTCTTGATACACATCCCAGAGTTTAGCCTCACTGAATTACATTCTCCTCATATGTATTCTGTACTTCCTCAGCTCCAAATCTTTGTTCAAACTTATTCCTTCCACCTGGAATGCACTCCCACCATTCATTTTCATGTGTTCTAATCTTAACTTAGAGCCCTTCACTTTTGTCCCAATTAGAAGTAATATCTTCATCCTCTGGGATCACAGAACATTGTATTTGTACTTCTTATATGATACTTGTAACATTCCATCTTCTGACATGCAAACTGAAGAACGTGTTTTATTTCCCCTACTAAGCTACATCCTTGATGCATTTAACACAGTGCCTACCACAGTGTTCTGTACAAAATAGATGCTCAATAAATATTTGTGGAATATATGAATGAAAGTTAAACAGAAGGGAGAAAGAATTATGTTTCCTTCTCACTGAATAAAAATTATAGGAAGTGCTCCAGTTCTATTTAAACCAGAGTATGGTTTCTTGAGAAAATAAGCCCACAGTTTCCTATTGAAAAACTAAGCCACCAAAACATTTTGAATTCAACACTCATATTAAAATGTCTTGGGAGCTTATATTTTCTAATTTAATGATTCAGTAGAGATGAAGGAAATATATATGATGCAAATTTGTTAAAAATTCAGCAACCTATATTAACTAAATCTCAATCTGCAAGCTTGAAAAGCTTCTCTATGATAATATTCTATTCAGTGACCTTTTATATTTATCCTTTGGAAACTATGCTTATACTTAATAACCCAACTTTCTCATTATCATTTATTTTGACCTCAAAACTAATTTTGCAGCCTGCAGGGGAAAACTCTTCCTGCTAATTAGTTCTTCTTGGTTATATTCCAATAGAAATGACAAATTTCACCTTGTTTAAGATGCCTCCTGATATTGGTTTAAGCCAGCTAAAGAAACCATGCATAATTTTTAAACTCACATATTTTCCCCCATGACAAAGAACCCAACATTTTATCCAAACATTTCTCATTCTCTAACACCATTTAACAATACACAACTTGGAATTCTGGTATTTAATTGTTAGCATAATGAAACATAGAAGTAGTAAAAATAATTTGGAAATCACATGCTATTTTCAATCAATTAACTAGAGTCTGACTTTCATCCTCGATGTATTTCAAATGATTAGTTTATTACCAAAGTCTACCTCTATTTCCTCTGTCAGGTTGATTATACACTATCAGGTCTTATGCAATTAGGGGATAGTTTAGTGTTGAAGTTAAACAGTTTATTAATGGAGCTATATTATGAGTGGCAGTCCTCAGCCATTTGTTTATCCTTCTAGAGGGAGACAAAGAGGTACAATTAGTAATTCTGTTTTAATTCCAACTTCTCCACTGTTTCAAAATTCTTGGAGATGATTCGGCTTTTTAGAGTCACCCATTTTCAAAAGTGACATTTTTACTGGACTGCCAGCACCACCCTCCCACATGTCCTTTTACTGTTGTTCTATTAAACTTCTCAAATCAAGAAAGTATATTTTCTTTATTTCCCATTTATTGATGCTTTATCAAAGCGATATTTGGAAAACCTGGGTTCAAATTTCAGTTTTGCCCACTAACTCATGGGTTTTGGTTTTGCCAATATTCTCTTCAATACCCATTGCTATAAGATATTTAATATCTCTATGCCTATTTTCTCACTTATAAAATGAATATAACACATGTGCTACCTTTAATTTACCTCCCAAGACTTTGCAAAACACAAATTTAGCCATGCTATCTCTGCTTAAAATTCACCAGTAGCTTCCTGTGCCTACAGGATGAAGTCTACACGCCTTCTCTTGGTAAACTAGGTCCTCCTTGATCTGACCATATTGATCTCTGCAGTTTTTACACCTGCAAAATGAGGTGCTACAACTGCCTCACACTACTCCATGACAACTGTTACCATGGCTTCTCAACTCCACATTCAGTGATGTGAAATCAGCCACGATGGGGGCATTTACATCACGGAAATAGCAACCAGACTGCGGCTTGTTAAACACTGAGCAGCACAACACTGGGGTTATAGGCACTTTAATCAGAGCAGCTCTGATTATAAACCTCCTATGATATCTCATCCAACTCAAAAGAAAAGGCAAAATCTTTGCAATGGCTTGGAACGCCATTCTTATGCACGCTGGCCCTCATCACTTGTCTAATTTCATCACCTCTTCTTCTTCCCCCCCTTTTTCTGCTCTTCTATCCACATTAGTCTATGTACTGCTCCTCAGTATACCGGGCAAACACCCACGTAAACGGCACCCAGACAACTCTTGCTGTTCTTTCTACCTCAAATACAGATCTTCATGTGGACTTCTTCTTATCCTTTAAGTCAAATCTCAAATGTTACCTCTTCAGAGAGATCTTCCCTGATCAGTGCTGCTGCTTCTTTGTAGCCTGTTTGTGAAAATTAGAGAGAAGTGCCCCCTTGGGTGGGCTCATCCCTGCAGGCCCAGGCCCTGGAGAACGGGCAGTACCTTCGGGGGAAGCAAAAGGTGGCCCTAACTCAAAGCAAATGCCACCTGACACAGCGCACTGAACCTGGCAAGCAGAGTTTGAACTAAGTGTCAGCCCTCACTTTCCCCTTCAGCTGGGCACCTGTGTGCAGTGTCAGACTGCATGAGCATACATGGGGCACTGTCCCTCACCAGCCTTTATCAATAGCCACAGCCTCAGGTAACCTCTATCACAGCAACTTCTTTCTTTTCTTTATATCATCTATCATAATATGTAATTACTGGTTTAAGCCAACTGAAGAAGCTATGTACAATTTTTAAACTTGCATATTTTTCCTCATAAGAAAGAAACCAGTGCTTTACCCAAACATTCCTTCCTCTTTACCACCATTTAGCAACACACAACTTGCAACTCTTGTATTTCATTGTTAACATGATGAAATATAGAAGTAGTAAAATAACTTGGAAACCACATACTGATTTCACAGTATCTGACTTTGATCCTTGATTTAATTCAAATAATTGGTTTATTACTAAAGTCTACCTCTATTTCCTCTGTCAGGTTACACTGCTTATTAGTTTAGTTGTTTAATAGCTCTCTCCCCCATTCACAGAATGTGACCTTCATGAAAGTAAAGACCATGTCTTGTTTACTAGTGTATCTGCAGACCTGAGAACAGTGTTCAACAAATGTTTATTGAATATTGAAAGAATGTTGAAACAATAGGCTTCCATGTAATATTTCATGTTAATGAAAAGTATTTTTTCTGCCTAAAGGTATAAAAACTTTTGAACTAGATTACCTCAATGTCTCTTCCAGTTCAGACATTCTAGGATTTGATATTATTATCACTCTGAAAAATTCCTACCACAATAGATAGGGTAGCAAAGGTAGAGTAAGGAAATGCAATGCAAACAACTTTCCAAGATCCTTGATTCTTCCTCCTCTGTTTTCTGGAGGTGGAAGGTTAGACTTTGAACCCCCGTTTATGTACCTTGAAAAAATATGTTCCTCCTTTTGGGCCTCAGTTTCCTCATCTGCCAAATGATGGGCTTGGACCAAACTGATCTTGAAAACGAAAAAGCTCTACTTTTATTTAATTTTTTTAAAATCAAAAATATTTTCCCCCCCAAAAAAACTTGTGAGGAACCCCGGTATGTAAAATAAATTGAGAAGTTTCTGCTCTGGTTGGAGAGAGGGCAAGAGAACGCAGACTTCATCAAGTCTATAGAACACAGTGTAAAAACTCCTGCTCTAGATACTCCTGAAAGTCTATGCCATCCCTAACATTCTATTCCTTTAGATTTTGTCTTTCACCAGATTCCAGGACCAGTGGGGGTATATATGGGCAATGATGAGTTGAGAATTCATCCATTCAACAAATATTGAGTGTCTTCTGTATTCTAGGTACTTTGTCACATGGAAGAGTGGGTGAACAACATGAAAAAAAGCATGAAGACTCTAAAATCGAATCAGATGGATTTCCTAAACCATTCTCTCAAGACTTCTTCCACTGTCACTATACCCAATCCCATCTCCTCCAGTAAAAGAAGATTGCATCTAAACATACAGAAAAAAAAGGTGACCTTTATGTACCTTAGGGCCTAGAACCATAGGACCAACATTTTTCCATTACAGAGTAATCTCTTCTGCTTAAACAAGTCCATTTGCCCAAACCTTTTCAACTGTGAAATAAGTAACCTAAATATTACTCTGAGATAATCTATGGTAGTTTCCTCTGTACTTTGGTCATTGGAGCAAAGCCAATTGCAAATAAACTAAAAAGCAATACCAAATCAACCAAGAAGTTCATTGGCTTGCAAAGTCCGTGCACTGTACGTTCCATACTTATTTAGTTAATAAAAATCCTAAAAAGTAAGTGTCCAAACACCCAGCCTACCAATTTGAGTAAGATCTTGGTTCAAGACCTAATTTACCATCTTAGTTTCTGACAAACAAGAAAACCAGACAGAAGGCAGTTGTACTAAAACGACTATTATAGGGTTAGCTATGTTAACGGCAGGAAATGGAGCAACAGTAGTCACATAAATTCTAGAGATGTTTGGAAGGTAGGCTCAGCAAAACTTGATATTTTATTCTCTGTAGATGACAGAGAGAAGGATGGGGTCAAGGATGAATCTCTTTTCTTACTTGTACGACCAGATAAATTAGGTGGTACCCACTGCTGAGACAGGGAACACAGGGTAAGGAGATGGTTGAGGTAGAAGAAAATGATGAGTTTAGTTTAGACATTTCCAATTTAATTTCCCCATGAAACCTGAAAGTGAGGTATTCGATCTCAAAGGGGGGTCCAAAGACATATTCTCAGGGCTCTTATTTTTTTTTAATTCTCTGTTTTCACTGTGACGGTAAAAATTTTCTATAAAAATTGTAGAAATAAGCATTTTTTATCATCTAGTGGGATGGAAGTAAATAATAAATGATGTATTCAACTCGAGTGAAGGCCAAATGATGAAGTGGCAGTCTATTATACATATATATATTTTTTTAAGTTTCACATTGTTTAAAAAAAGAAATGTTGTGACAGAATTGAGTCATCTCAGAGCACATAGTGTAGGCATGCTGAATTCAAAAAAATCTGTCCCTTAGCAGTCAGCACCGTACCCGCAATGAAGGAAGTGACTTAGTTTTAACAAAACATTATCAGAGGAGCTTCACGACGGCGGAAGAGTAAGACGTGGAGTTCACCTTCCTCCCCACAGATACATCAGAAATACATCTACGTGTGGAATGGCTCCTACAGAACACACACTGAACGCTGGCAGAAGACCTCAGACCTCCCAAAAGGCAAGAAACTCCCCACCTACCTGGGTAGGGCAAAAGAAAAAAGAATAAACAGAGACAAAAGAATAGGGACGGGACCCGCACCAGCGGGAGGGAGCTGGGAAGGAGGAAAGGTTTCCACACACTAGAAGCCCCTTCGCGGG
>NC_041234.1:115830768-115831273 GCF_002837175.3 Physeter macrocephalus
GGAGCTGCCGAAGAGGCAAGAGACTTTTTCTTACCTCTTTGCTTCCTGGGGCGTGAGGAAAGGGGATTAAGCGCGCCGCTTAAAGGAGCTCCAGAGACGGGTGCGGAGCTGCCGCAGAGGCAAGAGACTTTTTCTTACCTCTTTGCTTCCTGGGGCGTGAGGAAAGGGGATTAAGCGCGCCGCTTAAAGGGGAGACCGGGAAAAGTCTGGAGCTGCCGAAGAGGCAAGAGACTTTTTCTTACCTCTTTGCTTCCTGGGGCGTGAGGAAAGGGGATTAAGCGCGCCGCTTAAAGGAGCTCCAGAGACGGGTGCGGAGCTGCCGAAGAGGCAAGAGACTTTTTCTTACCTCTTTGTTACCTGGGGCGCGAGGAGAGGGGATTCAGAACACCGCTTAAAGGAGCTCCAGAGATGGGCGCGAGCCGCGGCTATCAGCATGGACACCAGAGACGGGCGTGGGACGCTAGGGCTGCTGCTGCTGCCGCCACCAAGAAGCCTGTGTGCGAGC
>NC_041234.1:115831533-115833011 GCF_002837175.3 Physeter macrocephalus
GAAAGGGAAATCTCTCCCAGCAGCCTCAGAAGCAGCAGATTAAAGCTCCACAATCAACTTGATGTACCCTGCATCTGCGGAATACCTGAATAGACAACGAATCATCCCAAATTGAGGAGGTGGACTTTGGGAGCAATGATATATATTTTTTCCCCTTTTTCTCTTTTTGTGAGCGTGTATGTGTGTGCTTCTGTGTGAGATTTTGTCTGTATAGCTTTGCTATTACCATTTGTCCTAGGGTTCTGTCTGTCCATTTGTGTTTTTTTTTAATTACTTAAAAAAATTTTTCTTCTTAATAATTATTTTATATTTTACTAACTTTATTTTATTTTACTTTATTTTATTTTATTTTATCTTCTTTCTTTCTTTCTTTTTTTTCTCCCTTTTATTCTGAGCCGTGTGGAGGACAGGCTCTTGGTGCTCCAGCCAGAAGTAAGGGCTGGGCCACTGAGGTGGGAGAGCCAAGTTCAGGACACAGGTCCACAAGAGACCTCCCAGCTCCACGTAATGTCAAACGGAGAAACTCTCCCAGAGATCTCCATCTCAACGCCAAGACCCAGCTCCACTCAACGACCAGCAAGCTACAGTGCAGGACACCATATGCCAAACAACTAGCAAGACAGGAACACAACCGCACCCATTAGCAGAGAGGCTACCTAAAATCATAATAAGGCCACAGACACCCCAAAACACACCACCAGAGGTGACCTGCCCACTAAAAAGACAAGATCCAGCCTCATCCACCAGAACACAGGCACTGGTCCCCTCCATCAGGAAGCCTACACAACCCAGTGAACCAACCTTAGCCACTGGGGACAGACACAAAAAACAACAGAAACTACGAACCTGCACCCTGCGAAAAGGAGACCCCAAACACAGTAAGTTAAGCAAAATGAGAAGACAGAGTAACACACAGCAGATGAAGGAGCAAGGAAAAAACCCACCAGACCTAACAAATGAAGGTGAAACAGGCAGCCTACCTGAAAAAGAATTCAGAAGAATGATAGTAAAGATGATCCAAAATATTGGCAATAGAATGGAGAAAATAGAAGAAACGTTTAACAAGGACCTAGAAGAACTAAAGAGCACACAAACAGAGATGAGCAACACAATAAATGAAATTTAAAATTCTCTAAAAGGGATCAAAAGCAGAATAACTGAGGAGAAGAATAGAAACACGCCAAGACACATATTGATCAAACTATCAAAAATTAAACACAAAGAACAAATATTAAAAGCAGCAAGGGAAAAACAACACGTAACACGTAAGGGAATCCCCATAAGGTTAACATCTGATCATTCAGCAGAAACTCTGCAAGCCAGAAGGGAGTGGCAGGACATATTTAAAGAGATGAAAGGGAAAAACCTACAACCAAAATTACTCTACCCAGAAAGCATCTCACTCAGATGTGATGGAGAAATTAAAATCTTTACAGAAAAGCAAAAGCTAAGAGAATTCAGCACCACCAAACCAGCTT
>NC_041234.1:115833596-115834940 GCF_002837175.3 Physeter macrocephalus
CCAAAATGAAAATAAATAAGGAAACACAAGCTTTAAAGGATACATTAAACAAGATGGATTTAATTGATATTTATAGGACATTCCATCCAAAAACAACAGATTCTTCTCAAGTGCTCATGGAACATTCTCCAGGATAGATCATATCTTGGGTCACAAATCAAGCCTTGGTAAATTGAAGAAAACTGAAATTGTATCAAGTATCTTTTCCGACCCCAATGCTATGAGACTAGATATCCATTACAGGAAAAAATCTGTAAGAAATACAAACACATGGAGACTAAACAACACACTACTTAATAACCAAGAGATCACTGAAGAAATCAAAGAGGAAATCAAAAAATAGCTAGAAACAACAATGAAATCAAAATGACCCAAAACCTATGGGATGCAGCAAAAGCAGTTCTAAGAGGGAAGTTTATACCTATACAAGCATACCTTAAGAAAAAAGAAACATCTCAAATAAACAACCTAGTCTTACACCTAAAGCAATTAGGGAAAGAAGAACAAAAAAATACCCAAAGTTAGCAGAAGGAAAGAAATCATAAAGGTCAGATCAGAAATAAATGAAAAAGAAATGAAGGAAATGATAGCAAAGATCAATAAAACTAAAACCTGGTTCTTTGAGAAGATAAACAAAATTGATAAACCATTAGCCAGACTCATCCAGGAAAAAAAGGGAGAAGACTCAAATCAATAGAATTAGAAATGAAAGAGGAGAAGTAACAACTGACACTGCAGAAATACAAAGGATCATGAGAGATTACTACGAACAACTCTATGCCAATAAAATGGACAACCTGGAAGAAATGGACAAATTCTTAGAAATGCACAACCTGCCGAGACTGAACCAGGAAGAGATAGAAAATATGAACAGACCAATCACAAGCACTGAAATTGAAACTGTGATGAAAAATCTTGCAACAAACAAAAGCCCAGGACCAGATGGCTTCACAGGCGAATTCTGTCAAACACTTAGAGAAGAGCTAACGCCTGTCCTTCTCAAACTCTTCCCAAATATAGCAGAGGGAGGAGCACTACCAAAATCATTCTACGAGGCCACCACCACCCTGATACCAAAACCAGACTAAGATGTCACAAAAAAAGAAAACTACAGGCCAATATCAGTGATGAACATAGACGCAAAAATCCTCAACAAAATACTAGCAAACAGAATCCAACAGCACATTAAAAGGATCATACATTATGATCAAGTGGGGTTTATCCCAGGAATGCACGGATTCTTCAATATATGCAAATCAATCATTGTGATACACCATATTAACAAATTGAAGGAGAAAAACCATATGATCATCTCAATAGATGCAGAGAAAGCTTTCGACAACA
>NC_041234.1:115835547-115835978 GCF_002837175.3 Physeter macrocephalus
AAGGAGACAAAAGACCTGTATGCAGAAAATTATAAGACACTGATGAAGGAAATTAAAGATGATACAAACAGATGGAGAGATATACCATGTTCTTGAATTGGAAGAATCAACATTGTGAAAATGACTCTACTATCCAAAGCAATCTACAGATTCAATGCAATCCCTATCAAACTACCACTGGCATTTTTCACAGAACTAGAACAAAAAACTTCACAATTTGTATGGAATCACAAAAGACCGTGAAGGGCCACAGCAATCTCAAGAAAGAAAAACGGAGCTGGAGGAATCAGGCTCCCTGACTTCAGACTACACTACAAAGCTACAGTAACCAAGACAGTATGGTACTGGCACAAAAACAGAAAAATAGATCAATGGAACAGGATACAAAGCCCAGAGATAAATCCACGCACATATGGTCACCTTATCTTTGA
>NC_041234.1:115837205-115850884 GCF_002837175.3 Physeter macrocephalus
AATAGGGAGGGTGGGAGGGAGGGAGATGCAAGAGGGAAGAGATATGGGGACATATGTATATGTATAACTGATTCACTTTGTTATAAAGCAGAAGCTGACACATCATTGTAAAGCAATTATACTCTAATAAAGATGTTAAAAAATTTAAAAAAAAATCTGTCACATTGTGCTGTGATTTTGTAGTTTCTATTATATTTAATTCGAAATGTCATTTTAGCTTTAATTATAAGGAATATACACACACGTGATTTATATCTTTGATAAGAATAATATGAGAATAGTTAAAGCCAGTGCTTGGGCCTCTGCACAAATTATCTTTCTTTTAAAAAGAATAAACACATTATTCAAGTTTTCAAAGCAAATGTGAGAAACACTGGGTTAAATCTCAAGACTTCTATTCGAGTTGAATGTGTATATATATATATATATATATATATGTATATATATATATGTATATATATATATATATGGGAATCAATTTTCTGTCGATGGTATTGAAGCCATGAGACTAGCACAGAGAATAAGTAGAAAACAAGAAAGAGCTTATGACCGACTTTTGAGAACCATTAATATTGAAAAGTGAAGCAGAGAGTAAAAATAAGCCAGTAAAGGAGACAGAGAAGGAGAAGCTGGAGAGGTAAGGGGACAACCAAGAAAGTGTGGTGCAATAAAAGGGGTATTTCAAGAATGAGGTAATGATGAGAGGTCATGTTAGGAAAGGACTCAGAATTGACCACTGGCTCTAGCTGAATTCTTCCCATTGACAGATATGGGACTACTCATCCTCCATCCAAAACCCATTCCAACTTATGGCATATAGCCAATAGGTGACCAGCTAAACATCAAGTAGGCCTTAATAATACCCCCCTCCCTTGCAAGCTTGAATGCTGGCTCTTTTAATGTGTTTTTATCTTTCTGTGACCAAGCCCAGTTCCACCTGCCCAACATGGCACCAGCTTGATGCTGACTCTACCTCCCTGAGTTCTCATATCTGACTCTTCTGACATTCAACCTGCTTTCAAAAACTTTTGCTATAGCCCAGTTTTCGGATCTCTCCTAGTCTGCATCAGTGGATCAGTCTGGTTTGCAGTATTTAGCCCAGGTCTTCACCCATTCTTCTAGTACCAATCAGACATCGAGAACTCTGCGTAACTTCATTTCGTCTTCATAGATCCCCTTACGACCTCTTTTTCAGTCAAGATATTTCCATTCTACCTGAACTACTTCTCCTGCTTCACTCTCTGTCCATCGTTACCAACAGTCTGTTACAGCAATGAAAGAAGTCAATAACCAGACATCTTCACCAGTATTCACAATCAAATCCTCAATTTTCTGTGGGTCCCTTACAGTTTATATTTTATTCCTTTCTGCATAAAGACCCACTTTTTATAGTGTACTCTACTCCATGCCTTTAAATCTACTCTATTCCAATGCAGCAGCAAAGAGATGACTGTCAGCTAAATTGCACTTTCCATTAAAAAAATTAAGTACCTTCTCAAAGAGCACAAGATGACATATTTCAGCCCAGCCACTGCACTTACTGCAGAGTTTGTTTTAAAAACTCACTGTAGAATTTTAAGACTATATGTGTAGCTTCCTCATGGGTCATTAGGGCATACTATGCAGGCTTCAGCAAGGTGATTTTGTAAAAATCTACACAAGTTAATGAATCCAAGTTTCATTAAATTGTTAATTGCATTCAGTGAGAAACTGTGTGGTATTACTTTCTACAATTACCGGAAATCACAGCAGAGGAAGCTCTGGGAAATTGGAAGGGCAAGTATATACAAGTCAGGAACATGCGTTCCTTTTGGATTCACCTCTGGTTAACCTTGAGCATTGCCCCCACAGGATTCTGAGGTGGCTGTGGGAACATCACTTGCTGGGAAACTTCACCAGAGTGAATTGAATTCCAAACTATAGAAAAATCATGCAAGGCAACTCCCATGTAGATCTGACACACTTCAGACTGCTCCAAACTTGGGCATAGCCTTGAATTCCTAATTGTGAGTTATGCTTATCATTTTAAGTACCAAGAAAAGCATATACCGAAGTCAGAAGAACTGGGTTTCAGTCCTGGCTTTTTCATATGTTAGAGAAGGAAAAGTCGGTTTTCCTTTCTCAGGAGCAATTTTCTCCTTTGTAAATGGGTCATAGATCCATATTCTGCCTACCTGCTTGTGTTTGTGAGGGTCAAATGAAATCACATCCTTTCAGGGAGAGGCAGCTCACCACCAGCCCTGAGCACCCCTGCAAGTCCTTGTTGACTGTGCCAAACTGCAAGGCTTATGGGTCTCCTGATACTAAGCTGTTTCTGTGGCTAGTCACATAGGCAACTATGTAGGTCAAGGCGACCACAGCATGACTACTGTGTAAATGTTCACTCCCTGGGGAAATGTTACTGGCTTGGCTTGTTTGCTGCTTGCTACCACGTTTGCTTCTTGTTCAAAATGCACTGAGTCCCTGGCCCTGGTTTCCTCAGCTATGGTGCAATGGAACCTACCATGTACCTAGCATCTATCTGGGCCCGTCACATTACCCCGTGGGACTTGGAAGCAAGCTTCCCTTCCTTGGAAGCGAGGGAAACTGTACACTTATGCTGATGTTTACCTTGTTTGTTATGCTGTAAGAACAAACTGTTTTGCTTTAATTCATTAAGTCCCATTATCTACTTTCAACTCTTCTAGGGTTGTAACAGGCTTAGTCCCTGCCATCCTCTATGAAGTTAGGGCTCTTCCCTTAAATACTCAACCCTCAAATCTTCTTTCTCATATGGGACCACAGCTTCAGTTATCATCTATGTGCTAAGGATCCCAAATGTATGACTTCAGCTCTTCTCTCCTATGTTTCTAGACCTCATATTCATCTGCCTACTGAACAGCTCCCCTGGGTAACCTCAAGTTATAACAGATAACTTCAAGTCCACCTGCCTACCCCTAGGCTCAATATCTCCTTCACCCCCTACTCAGATCTGTCCTTCTCCTTTTGCCTATCTTGGTTAGTGAAACCACCCACTGCCTAATGTTCCCAGTTAGAAACCATGCATCATTCTCAAGAACTCCTTTCTCCTTATCAATCCCTCCAAAACACATGCATTCAATTAATCACCATTTTCCTTAACTTCTACCAATTTACCATATCTTGATTCCATTACTTCTCCTCCATCCCCACTGCCACTGGTCTAATGTCATCATCTTTTGCCTAAATATACCTTCTTTCTTTCCCTAACACGTGAAAAATTTATTCTTGTTTTGGGAATTTACATTTGCTTGTCCCTCTATTTGTTCAAACTGCATAACTTATCATTAGTATCTCACTTCTACTTATCTCACCGACATCATCTTTTGCCATCAGCCTAACACCACCACCTTATGCTCCAGTAATAAAAAATAATAATAATTACTTGCTGTTTTCTAAACTTGGAAAGCTATTTTACTCTTCCTTGTCATCTAGGATGTACCACCCAGATCCTTCTTCAAGGAAGGATTTCTTGCCTCAGCTGCTGGGAATTCTGTCAGTGGACAGCCCTCAACTGGCAGATCTTTGAAGGATTGCCTCAGTTGCAGAGAGCTGCCTTGTGCAAGGTCATACCCCTTCCCAGGGGCAACTCACATCTAATGACCAAGGCAGGAGCATAAAGACGTGGACATTTTGGCCCAAAAGGGGACAACTCATAACCCTGTGAAGCCATTTCAGCTTCTGAGGTCCTTGTGGTATCCTCCTAGACCTGTTTCACAACTAGACTTCTCCCTCCGATCAGTCCTGTTTCTTCTCCTTCCTGCCATAAGTATTGAACCCAAGGGTATTCCTTAATAAACAGCCGGCACACTAAACTCCAACTCAGAGGCTGCTTCCCCGGAAACCCAAGCTATGACACCATCACACAGGCTATTTCTTCTTTGGGACAACAAGCTCCTCTACTTGTCCCCATAGTGAACACCGAATGATCCTTAAAGAATCAAATCAAGCATCACCTCTTTGGTGACCCCTTCCTTGAACTTTCTCCTCCACTGCCACCCCACCAATGATGTTCATAATTACATAATCCTTCTTTTGTTCTACTATTATGTTTTGCAGTAAATTCTACTAGTGCACTCATCACAGACTATTATATAATTCATTTACCTGTCTGTATCTCTTAATTACACCTGTACTCCTTCGTGTGAGGCTCTATATGTTATCTGTCTTTATATCTCCACCATCTAGCACAGTTACTGGCACATGATTGGGGCACAATAAATACTCATAAAATGATAATACTTCAGTGGAGAATTAGGGAATGTCATTTCACACCCACATGTAAATCAATGAAGTTAGGACACACCCTCACACCATACACAAAAATAAACTTAAAATGGCTTAAAGACTTAAACATAAAACACGACACCATAAAACTCCTAGAAGAGAACAATGGCAAAACATTCTCTGACATAAATCTTACCAGTGTGTTCTTAGGTCAGTCCCCCAGGGCAACAGAAATAAAAGCAAAAACAAACAAATGGGACCTTATCAAACTTACAAGTTTTTGCACAGCAAAGGAAACCATAAACAAAATGAAAAGACAACCTACAGACTGGCAGAAAATATTTGCAAACGATGAGACTGACAAGGGCTTAATCTGCAAAATATACAAACAGCTCATACAACTCAACAACAAAAAGACAAACTACCCAATTGAAAAATGGGCAGAAGATCTAAATAGACATTTCTCAAGAGAAGACATACAGATGGCCAACAGGCACATGAAAAAATGTTCAACACTGATAATAATTAGAGAAGTGCAAATCAAAACTACAATGAGGTATTACCTCACACTAGTCAGAATGGGCATCATAAAAAAGCCTGTAGACTTATTATTTGTAAATAATAAATGCGGAGAGGGTGTGGAGAAAAGGGAACCCTCCTATGCTGTTGTTGGGAATGTAAATTGTTGCAGTCGTTATGGAAAACTGTAATGGAGGGTCCTTAACAAACTAAAAATAGAGCTACCGTATGATTCAGCAATCCCACTGCTGGGCATATATCCAGACAAAACTATAATTCAAAAAGATACATGCGGGACTTCCCTGGTGGCACAGTGGTTAAGAATCCGCCTGAGAATGCAGGGGACACAGGTTCTATCCCTTGTCCAGAAAGATCCCACATGCTGCGGAGCAACTAAGCCCATGAGCCACAACCACTGCGCCTGTGCTCTAGAGCCCGCGAGCCACAACTACTGAGCCCACATGCCACAACTACTGAAGCCCTCGAACCCTAGAGCCCATGTGCTGCAACTACTGAGTCCACACACCGCAACTACTGAAGCCTGCATGCTCTAGGGCCCATGTGCCGCAACTACTGAGCCCATGTGCTGCAACTACTGAAGCATGCGCGCCTAGAGCCCATGCTCTGCAACAAAGGAAGCCACCACAATGAGAAGCCCATGCACCACAACGAAGAGTAGTCCCTACTCGCTGCAACTAGAGAAAGCCCATGCACAGCAATGAAGACCCAACGCAGCCAAAAATAACATAATAAAATAAAATTCAACTTTAAAAAAAAAGATACATGCACCCCAATGTTCATAGCAGCACTATTTACAACTGCCAAGACATGGAAACAACCTAAATGTACATCAACAGAGGAATGGATAAAGAAGATGTGGTATATATATATATATATATATATATATATACATATATATATATACACATACATACATACAATGGGCTACTACTCAGCCATAAAAAAGAATGAAATAATGCCATTTGCAGCAACAGGGTTGGAACTAGAGATTATCATACTAAGTGAAGTACATCAGAAAGAGAAGGACAAACACCATATGATCTCACTTGTATGTGGAATCTAAAATATGACACAAATAAACTTATCTATGAAACAGAAATGGACTCACAGACATAGAGAACAGACTTGTGGTTGCCAAGGGGGAGGATGGAGGGGGATGGAGTGGGAGTTTGGGGTTAGCAGATGCAAACTATTATATATAGAATGGGTAGACAACAAGGTCCTACTGTATAGCACAGGGAACTATATTCAATATTCTGTGATAAACCATAATGGCAAAGAAAATTTTAAAGAAAGAATAGATATATATATGTATAACTGAATCACTTTGCTGTACAGCAGAAATAAACACAACATTGTAATCAACTATACTTCAAAAAGTCACCAAGTTATGGTACTGCAGGATGTGTTCATATATCAGTTAACACTCATTCATTCAGCAAATATATGTTGAGTACCAACTATGTGCCAATCACCAGATTTCCTACAGGGTCCACGAGATAAACAAGACAGATATGGTCCCTTTATAATTTAGCAAAGAAGACAGACACTGAATAAGTTAGTAGAAGCACTATGAGTGTTACGAAGGAGAAGTGCAGAGCATTATAGTATTCTATAGCAGGAGACCCTAATCTAGCCTAGAGGGCTTAAATTGAGGTTTAACAGAGTAATTTACAAGCTGAAATCTTAATAGTAACAGTTAGCTAGGTGAAGGAGGAAGAGGAAGAGAAATCCAATAATTTGAAATAGGATGTGTTAGGACCCCGAGGTGGCAAAGAGTATGACATGCTCAAAGATAGGAAAGAAGACTGGAAATAAATGCCAAGAACTGTCACTGGAAAGGTAACTTGGAGCCAAATTTTAAAAAAATTTAAACTAATGGTAGCATGTTAGAATCTTACTTGGTGGAATTCTGCATCTATTGAAGAATAATTTAGTCAAATAGCAACATGATTGCCTGCTGTGTTGATGACAGATTAGAAGGAAGAGAGACTGGAGGCAGAAAGACTGGTTAAAATATTGTTCATTAATTTATTTATATTTCAAAACATATCTTTAGGTGAGAAATGACGACTGCCTGTCCTAAGGCAGTAGCAGATGGGTTAGAGAGAAGGTTTTACATAGTAGAGATTTCTCAAGTGGAATTGGAGGACTTAATGACTTATTAAATATAGGAGGTGAAGAAGAGGAATGAATTGAGAAATGCCTTAGATTGTCTTGTAGAATATCTGAGGATAAATTAATAAGAGTTCTTCTCTGCCAAGACAGAGGAGTCAAGAACTGAGCCTCTAGAGGAAAAAAATTAGATTTATATGGCTATACCTAATCAGGTGTTTATTGATGATAAATGTGATTTTCTCTTTATATAGAAATCAAAATACCACAGCAGTAGGATCTGACATTTTCCTCCACTCCTCCACCAAGCTTAAGTTATTTATTCATTCAGCTAATACATATTTATTGAGCCCTGCCTACCATGCGCCAGGCACTGGGCCAGGCAACAAGGATAGAATATTGAAAAAGACAGATTCATTCCCTGCCACCATAGAGCTGAATTTTATCGAATAAATAATCTGATCAATTTATACTCCAGTGTTTCTCTGTTCTGTGTATTTTTTTTAATTCTGAAAAATTCCCATCAATGTGGACTGTAAATATTTGTCATCCTTTTAAATGGTAAAGCTACTAGGAGACATATATGCATTGTGAGTACTTACTTTCAATATTCACTTTTCTTTATAGTAACAAAAAATCTATTTAAAGGAGCTTTTCAAACTGACTCCAAGTACCCAATCAAATTATCCAGATTAAATACGGATTAGGTACTGTCAGCATGGGGGTTGCTTTTTCAATTGAAATCAGTGATGGCTATTTTAACATACACTTCTCTTTGGGGAAGAGTTTCCAAAGTTACTGTCTCTGGCTGTTGGTTAAACACAATTCTGAGTGTGTAGAAAAGGTAAAATGGCCAACACAGGTGAAAAAAAAAAAAAGCACAGTGTCTATTTCATAGCTCCATATTCTTTGACTCCTGGGAACTTGTTATTGTGTCCTCAAGAAAGGACTGTGGTGGTGCCTTGCCAGGCCTGTCACTGGCCACTCAGTTGCAACCCTGAGTCCTCTGCGGGGTTTTTTTAAAGTAGTGAGTTCACTACATACCCTGTTACTGTCCAGCCTGGAAAGGGGGCTATCAGGAAAATAAAGGCACAAGATTTCTCTCATCACTGGAGTCAAAGATCAAGCAAGAAATTGTTTAATCTCTGCCCCACACATCATGATACATGAATGCCCTCATTGGCATATTGGTTTCCTTTGTGAAATTTAAATCTCTGTAAAATGATGGATGGATCTTTAATAAATCAGTAAATTAATTAACTGTCCCCGAAGCGTAATGAAATACCTTCTAGTGGCATATATCTTGGCCTCACAGTCAAGTCAACAGAATATACCTTTATTCCTGGCTATATTGTTTTAAAAGCAGAATGGAAGGCTTTCACGATGTATCTCCTAAGAAGCAGAACAACTAGTTTACCTTTTCTACATGAACCAGACTGACCACTTAAAACCAAGTTTGTGAAACAGGGAAATCCATAGTGATATATAATGGCCCTACTACATGTCAGATGCCCTTCTTGGAGCTTTAAATGCATTACCTCATTTGATACCCAGAACAATCTTCTGAGGCAACTATTATTATCTTCACTTTTTAAAATTAGGAAATCAGTGTTACAAAATGCTTAAATATCTTGTCCAAAGTTTTCCAGCTAGTTACTGCAAAGTAGGATTCAAGCCTACGTCCTACTCCGAGATCCATGTCCTAAGTCATAGTGCTCCTTTCATTTGAAGATGCTTACTATGCTCCTCCCAATAGGAAGATTGATTTTACTAAGCCCCTTATGCTCTCCACCAATCACCTTGGATTGTAAAATATGTAATCACCTTATATTTCCTGACATGCAAGAAATTATTCCCTCTTGAACCATTCCCATATCCATTTGCTAGGGAGAACAGAGTACAAAACCAGAAACAACATGGTTTCTGGAGCAGCTGCACCAGACCCAGGCCTGGAGTGCCTACCTCCACATTCTTTATTACGTGAGGAAATAAAGCCCTTAAGTGCCATGACCTTTGTGGGGGTTTGGGGTTTTGTTTTGTTTTTTCTTACATTCAGCCAAATACAATCAATGCAGCAATATAAAGGAACCAATAAACTGTCCAGGACCACCAGGGATTTTCCTAGAACACACACACGCACGTGCCCACGCACACACACACACACACACACACACACACACACACGCACACACTTTAACTGAAAAAAATCTAAATATGTACATGATAAAAAAACACACAGAGAAAGCATGTTGAATAATATGTGAACATGGTACAAAATCCAAATAATTAAAAAAGGATGTATGGTGAAAATTCAGTCTTCTTTCCATCCCACAGAATCCAACTCTCCCAGTTCCACTCCACAAAGGCAACTGATAAGTTTCTTCTGCAACTTCCAGCAATTTTGTATACAAATCAAACATAAACTGAAGCACACTGTACGCTCATTTTCCACCTTGACTTTTCCCCCTTAAAAATACATCTCAGACATCATTCCATATCATAAATCATGGTACTCTTTTAAATAGCTGCATAATATTCCATTATGTGAATATACTATCATTTATCTGACAATTCCCCTATCTTATTTCCCACTTGGTTGTCTTCTATTTTTTCTTTAAGCATGTTCATGAATTCTACTTGATAACATTTTGTTTAGGTTATTTTCTTGATATTTAACTGTGATTGCTCTATAGTTTTTTTTTTCTTGTTTCCTGAGGTAAGCCTGTATCACTATAAGCTTCCCTCTTAGTACTGTTTTTTCTGTGTCCCATCAATTTTGGATCATTGTGTTTTCATTTTCATTTGTCTCCAGGTATTTTTTGATTACCTCTTTGATTTCTTTAGTGAACCACTGGTTGTTTAGCCTCCATGTGTTTGTGTTTTTTGCAGTTTTAATTTGTTTTCTTGTAGTTGATTTCTAGTCTCATAGTGTTGTGGTGAGAAAAAATGCTTGATATGATTCCAATTTTCTTAAATTTACTGAGGTTTGTTTTGTGGCCTAGCATGTGATCTAGCCCAGAGAGTTTCATGGGCACTTGTTATAGAATGTGTATTATGCTGCTGTGGGGTGGAATATTCTCTATGTATCTATTAAGCCTACCTGGTACAATGTGTCATTTAAGGCCAGTGTTTCCTTATTGATTTTCTTTGTGGATGACCTGTCCATTGATATAAGTGGGGTGTTAAAGACCCCTACTACTATTGTGTTACGGTCAATTTCTTCCTTTATGTCTGTTAATATTTGCTTTGTGTATTTAGGTTCTCGTGTTGGGTGCATATACATTTACAATTGTTGTATCTTCTTGGATTGTTCCCTTTATCATTATGTAATGTCCTTCTTTGTCTCTTGTACCAGTCTTTGTTTAAAAGTCTATTTTGTCTTATATAAATATTGTTAAACTGGCTTTTTTAAAAAATTTCTATCTGCATGGAATACCTTTTCCCATCCTCTCACTTTCAGTCTGTGTGTGTCTTTAGATCCAAAGTGAGTCTCTCGTAGGCAGCATATATACGGGTCTTGTTTCTTTTATCCATTCAGCCACTCTGTGTCTTTTGATTGGAACATTTAGCCCATTTACATGTAAAGTAATTATTGATAGTATATATTTGTTTCCATTTTGTTAATTGTTTTAAATAGTTCTTTTTCATTCTTTACTTCTTCTTTTGTTCTTCTCCCTTGCACTTTGATGACTATCTTTAGTGTTATGTTTGGAGTCCTTTCTTTTTCTGGGTGTCTATCTATTATAGATTTTTGGTTTGTGGTTACCATGAGGTTTTTATATAGCAATTTATTTATATACATGATGATTTTAAGTTGATCTCTTAACTTCCAAATGCATTTTTAAAACCCTACATTTTTACTCTTCTCCCCTCATGATTACTGATTGTGACATCATATTTTACAACTACTTGTTCTGCATATCCCTGAACTGCTTATTGTGGATATAGATGATTTTACTACTTCTTTTTAATAGATCTTTAGTAGAGTATAATTGCTTCACAATTCTGTGTTAATTTCTGTTGTACAACAAAGTGAATCAGCCATATGCATACATATATAGCCATATACCCTCCCTCTTGAGCCTCCCTCCCACCCTCCCTATCCAACCCCTCTAGGTGGTCGCAAAACACCAAGCTGATCTCTCTGTGCTATGCTGCTGCTTCCCATGAGCTATATATTTTACATTTGGTAGTGTATATATGTCAATGCTACTCTCACTTCCCCCCAACTTCCCCCTCCACCCCAAGTCCTCAAGTCCATTCTCTATGTCAATGTCTTTATTCCTGCCCTGTCACTAGGTTCATCAGTACTATTTTTTTTTTTAGATTCCATATATATGTGTTAGCATACAGTATTTGTTTTTCTCTTTCTGACTTATATCATTCTGTATGACAGAATCTAGGTGATCCACCTCACTACAAGTAACTCAATTTCGTTTCCTTTTATGGCTGATTAATATTCCATTGTATATATGTGCCACATCTTCTTTATCCATTCATCTGTCGATGGACATTTGGGTTGATTCCATATGCTGGCTATTGTAAATAGTGCTGCAATGAACATTGTGGTAAATGACTTTTTTGACTTAATGGTTTTCTCAGGGTATATGCCCAGTAGTGGCATTGCCGGGTCATATGATAGTTTTATTTTTAGTTTTTTAAGGATCCTCCATACTGTTTTCCATAGTGGTTGCATCAACTTACATTCCCACAAACAGTGCAGGAGGGTTCCATTATCACCACACCCTTTCCAGCATTTATTGTTTCTAGATTTTTTTGATAATGGCCATTCTGACCAGTGTGAGGTGATACCTCATTGTAGTTTTGATTTGCATTTCTCTAATAATTAGTGATGTTGAGCATCTTTTCATGTGCCTCTTGGCCATCTGTACGTCTTCTTTGGTGAAATGTCTATTTAGGTCTTCTGCCCATTTTTTAATTGGACTGTTTGTTTTTCTGATACTGAGCTCTATGAGCTGTTTGTATATTTTGGAGATTAATCCATTGTCCATTGTTTCATTTGCAAATATTTTCTCCCATTCTGAGGGTTATCTTTTCATCTTGTTTAGGGTTTCCTTTACTGTGAAAAGCTCTGAAGTTTCATTAGGTCCCATTTGTTTATGTTTGTTTTTATTTTCATTACTCTACGAGGTGGGTCAAAAAAGATCTTGCTGTGGTTTATGTCAAAGAGTGTTTTTCCTATGTTTTCCCCTAAGAGTTTTATAGTGTCTGGCCTTACATTTAAGTCTTTAATCCACTTGGAGTTTATTTTTGTGTATGGTGTTAGGGAGTGTTCTAATTTCATTCTTTTACATGTAGCTGTCCAGTTTTCCCAGCACCACTTATTGAAGAGGCTGTCTTTTCTCCACTGTATGTTCTTGCCTCCTTTGTTGTAAATTAGGTGACTATATGTGCGGGGGTTTATCTCTGGGCTTTCTATCCTGGACCATTGATCTAGATTTCTGTTTCTGTGCCAGTACCATACTGTCTTGATTACTATAGCTTTGTAGTATAGTTTGAAGTCGGGGAGCCTGATTCCTCCAGCTCCGTTTCTCTTTCTCAAGATTGTTTTGGCTATTCGGGGTCTTTTGTGTTTCCATATGAATTGTAAAATTTTTTGTTCTAATTCTGTGAAGAATGCTGTTGGTAGTTTGATAGGGATTGCACTGAATCTGTAGATTGCTTTGGGTAGTAGAGTCATTTTCACAATATTGATTCTTCCAATCCAAGAACATGGTATATCTCTCCATCTGTTTATGTCATTTTTGATTTCTTTCATCAGTGTTTTATAGTTTTCTGAGTACCAGTCTTTCGCCTCCGTAGGTACATTTATTCCTAGGTATTTTATTCTTTTTGTTGCAATGGTAAATGAGAGTGTTTCCTTAATTTCTTTTTCTGATTTTTTGTTGTTAGTTTACAGTAATGCCAGAGATTTCCGTGCATTAATTTTGTATCCTGCAACCTTACAAAATTCATTAATTAGTTCTAGTAGTTTTCTGGTGGCATCTTTAGGATTTTCTATGTACAGTATCATGTCATCTGCAAACAGTGACAGTTTTACTTCCTATTTTCCAATTTATATTACTTTTATTTCTTTTCCTTCTCTGATTGCCATGGCTGGGACTTCCAAAACTATGTTGAATAAGAGTGGCAAGAGTGGACACCCTTGTCTTGTTCCTGATATTAGTGGAAATGCTTTCAGATTTTCACCATTAAGTATGATGTTTGCTGTGGGTTTACCATATATGACCTTTATAATGTTGAGGTAGGTTCCCTCTGTGCCCATTTTCTGGAGAGTTTTTATCATAAATGGGTGTTGAATTTGTCGAAAACTTGCTCTGCATCTATTGAGATGATCATATGGTTTTTCTCCTTCAATTTGTTAATATGGTGTATCACATTGATTGATTTACATATATTGAAGAATCCGTTCATCCCTGGGATAAATCCCACTTGATCATGGTGTATGATCCTTTGAATGTGCTGTTGGATTCCGTTTGCTAGTATTTTGTTGAGGATTTTTGCATATATATTCATCAGTGATATTGGTCTGTAATTTTCTTTTTTTGTAGTATCTTTGTCTGGTTTTGGTATCAGGGTGATAGTGGCCTCATCAATGAATTTTGGAGTGTTCTTTCCACCGCAATTTTTTGGAAGAGTTCGAGAAGGATGGGTGTTAGCTCTTCTCTAAATGTTTGATAGAATTCACCTGTGAAGCCATCTGGTCCTGGACTCTTGTTTGTTGGAAGATTTTTAATCACAGTTTCAATTTCATTACT
>NC_041234.1:115850926-115851354 GCF_002837175.3 Physeter macrocephalus
CTCCATGTGTTTGTGTTTTTTACGTTTTTTTCCCTGTAATTGATTTCTAATCTCATAGTGTTGTGGTCAGAAAAGATGCTTGATATGATTTCAATTTTCTTAAATTTACTGAGGCTTGATTTATGACCCAAGATGTGATCTATCCTGGAGAATGTTCTGTGCACACTTCAAAAGAAAGTGTAATCTGCTGGTTTTGGATGGAATATACTATAAATATCAATTACATCTATCTGGTCTATTGTGTCATGTAAAGCCTGTTTCCTTACTTATTTTCGTTTTGGATGATCTGTCCATTGGTGTAAGTGAGGTGTTAAAGTCCCCCACTATTATTGTGTTACTGTCGATTTCCTCTTTTATAGCTGTTAGAAGTTGCCTTATGTATTGAGGTGCTCCCATGTTGGGTGCATATATATTTATAATTGTTATAT
>NC_041234.1:115851793-115910018 GCF_002837175.3 Physeter macrocephalus
TTTTTCCCTTGCTGCTTTCAATAATTTTTCTTTGTCTTTAATTTTTGCTAATTTGATTACTATGTGTCTCGGCGTGTTTCTCCTTGGGTTTATCCTGTATGGGACTCTCTGCGCTTCCTGGACCTGGGTGGCTATTTCCTTTCCCATGTTAGGGAAGTTTTCGACTATAATCTCTTCCAAGTATTTTCTTGGGTCCTTTCTCTCTCTCTTCTCCTTCTGCGACCCCTATAATGCGAACATTGTTGTGCTTAATGTTGTCCCAGAGCTCTCTTAGGCTGTCTTCATTTCTTTTCGTTCTTTTTTCTTTATTCTGTTCTGCAGCAGTGAATTCCACCATTCTGTCTTCCAGGTCCCTTATCCGTTCTTCTGCCTCAGTTATTCTGCTATTGATTCCTTCTAGTGTAGTTTTCATTTCAGTTATTGTATTGTTCATCTCTGTTTGTTTGTTCTTTAATTCTTCTAGGTCTTTGTTAAACATTTCTTGCATCTTCTCGATCTTTGCCTCCATTCTTTTTCCGAGGTCCTGGATCATCTTCACTATCATTATTCTGAATTCTTTTTCTGGAAGGTTGCCTATCTCCACTTCATTTAGCTGTTTTTCTGGGGGTTTATCTTGTTCCTTCATCTGGTACATAGCCCTCTGCCTTTTCATCTTGTCTATCTTTCTATGAATGTGGTTTTTGTTCCACAGGCTGCAGGACTGTAGTTCTTCTTGCTTCTGCTGTCTGCCCTCTGGTCTTTAATTTCTTCCATTTAATTACAATATGTCTTTGTGTGTTCCTCTTCGGGTTGATCCTGTTTGGGATTCTCTGTGCTTCCTGGACTGGTTGTCTGTTTCCTTTCCCACGTTAGGGAAGTGCCCAGCTATTTTGTCTTCAAATTTGTTCAAATTTGTTCTCTGCCCCTTTCTCTCTCTCTCTTCTCCGCTGGGACCCATATAACGTGAATATTAGTACACCTGATGCTGTCTCAGAGGTCTCTTAAACTGTCCTCATTATTATCCTTTTTTTTTCTTTTCTCTGTTCATCTTCAGTGATTTCCACTACTCTGTCTTCCAGCTCGCCGATCGATTCCTCTGTATCATTTAGTCCACTATTGATTCTTTCTAGTGTATTTTTCATTTCAGCTATGGTACTCTTCAGGTCAGTTATGTTGTTCTTTATATTTTCTAACTCTTTGTCAAAAACTTGTAACTTGTCATTCTGCTCATCAACTCTTCTCCCACGTTCTTTGATCATCTTTATGATCATTACCTTGAACTCTTTTTCAGGTAGATTGGTTTTCTCCACTTCACTTAGTTCTTCCTGTGGAGTTTTATCTTGTTCCTTCATGTAGAACATTTTCCTCTGTCGCCTCATTTTGCCTACCTTGCTGTTTTTATTTCTGTGTATCTAGCAGGTTGGTTATATTTTTTGACCTTGGAGAAGTGGCCTTTTGTAGGAGACACCATATGCATCCCAGCAGTGCACTGCCCTTTGGTCAGTAGAGATACATGTTCCAGGGATTCCCCCTAAGGAGGCTGTGTAGGTCCTTCTGTTGTGGCAGGCTTACTACTGTGGGTGGTCTGGTAGTCTTGGCTGGCCCCAGTCCAGTTGGCTGCCAGGCCCTGTCTTATGTAGAGGCTGCTGGCTGCTGCTTGGTGGGGCTGGGTCACAATGTAGCTAGCTGCACATCCCTGGGAGGGTGGGACGGGGGCAGGGCTACTGCTAGATCACTGGTGGGCAGAGTCTGGGTCCAGGATATCCCAGGGCTGGTGCCCACCCACCAGTGAGTGAAGCCAGGTCCTAGAGATATAGTGCCGGCCCACTTGCAGGCATTGCTAGGCCCTGGGGTCTGGCTGCAGGGCCCAGGGTTCCCAGAGCTGGTGTCAAACCACTGGTGGGTGGGCACCAGTTCCTGATACAGCTGACTGCATGGTCTGGAGTGTTTCAAAGATTATATTAGCCTACTGATGGGTGGGTCCAGGGCCCAGCCAGACCCAGGGCTGGTGTTGGACAGCTGGTGGGTAGTCTGGGACCATAGTCTGTGGGGCTGTAGTTCTCCTGGGGCTTATAATCCTTTTTTTTTTTTGTCTCTTTGTTTCTGGATTTGGTTTGCTAACATTTAGTTTAGAATTTTTGTACATATACTCAAAATAGGTATTAGTCTGTAGTTTTCTTGTGAAGTCTTCTGGTTTGGTATCAGGGTATTACTGGCCTCGTAAATGAGTTGGAAAACGTTCCCCATGCTTTTATTTTTAATAATTTGTGAAGGTTTCTGTTAAATCTTCTGTATAAATTCAGAATAATTCATCAGTGGATCTATCTGGTCTTGGACTTTGGGGGAATTTTTTTATTATAAATTAAATCTCTTAAACTGTGATAAGTCTATTCAGATTTTCAACTTTTTTCTTGAATCAGTTTTGGTAGTTTTTCTATGAAATTCTAGGAATCTATCCATTTCATCAAGATGACCTAAATTGATCGCATACAGTTGTTCACAGTATTCCTTAGTATTCCTTTTCATTTCTATAAGGTCAGGAACTCCTTTTAATTCCCTCTTTAATTCCTGATTTTACTAATTCCAGTCTTTTTTTAAACTTCACTCTGGCTAACATTTTGTGCATTTTGTTGATCTTTCAAAGAATTGTTTTTTATTTCATTGTTTTGCTCTATTGTTTTTCTATTCTCTATTCCTAATCTTTATTATGTCATCTCTTCTGCTTGCTTGGAGTTCACTTGTGTTTCTTTTTATAGTTCATAAAGGTGGAGGATTGAGTTATTAATTGGAGATCTTTCTCCTTTTTTAATACAGTGGGCCCTTAAACAACATGGGTTTGAACTGTGTGGGTGTATTTATATGTAGATTT
Organism: Physeter macrocephalus; assembly: GCF_002837175.3. Classification (NCBI taxonomy): domain Eukaryota; kingdom Metazoa; phylum Chordata; class Mammalia; order Artiodactyla; family Physeteridae; genus Physeter; species Physeter macrocephalus. The sequence goes on from NC_041234.1 coordinate 115,854,642, forward strand.
TTCTCACTAAATATGTATTAGAAACTACCTGATCCAAGGTTGGTTGAATCTGTGGATGCAGAACTGTGGATATGGAAAGTCAACTGTAAATTTGTACATGAATTTTTGATTGCACAGAAGGTTGGCAACCCTAACCACCACATTGTTCAAGGTTCAATTGTATAGGCATGTACAAATATAAATTTTCCTCTAGGCAATGTTTTAGCTTCATACCACAACTTTTGGTATGAGATTTTTTGTTGTTGTTGTTTCATTTATCTCAATGTATTTTCCACTTTTCCTTGTGATTTCTTCTTTGACCCGTTGGTTATTTAAGAGGTTTTTTTTTTGACATATCTGTGAATTTCACAATTTTCCTTCTATTTTGATTTCTAATTTTATTTCCCTGTTGTTGGAAAACATAAATTTTATTATTTCCATATTTAATTTTATGGAAGGGTTTTTTTTAATGGCCTAACATATGAGCTAACCTGGGGAATATTCCATGCGTACTTGAGAAGACTGTGTATTATTCAGTTGATGGGTGGAGTGCTCTATAGGTATCTGTTAGGTCTAGTTGGTTTATAGTGATTTCATATCTTCTATTTCCTTATTTGACTTTTAGTCAAACAATTTTTAGTTGTTTTATCCATTATTGAAAGTGAGGTATAAAAGTCTCCGATTATTATTGTTAAATTGTCTATTTCTCCCTTCAGTTTCGTCAGTTTATGTCACATTTTTGTCATAAGTTTTTATTATAAGAGTACTTATTCTGGTAATTATTGCACGATTATCCATATGAAATTTAGAATCAGTTTGTTCAGTTTAAGAAAGAAATCCTATTTGAGATTACATTATATTTGTACATCAATTTATAGAGAATTTGTATCTTTAAAATATTGAGCTTTTCTATCCAAGGTGATAGTTTTTGCACTTATTTATGTCTATTTTATGTCCTTCAGCAGAGTTTTAGTGTTTTAAGATTTTCTTCCTATACACCCCCATACATTTCTAGTTAAATTTGTTCCTATAATATGTTATATTTTATGTGAAGGGATATATTCTTCAATTGTGTTTTCTAATGCATCACTGTATATATAAAAACAAGCTCTTTCTTGTTTATAAAATTTTATAAACAGTTTTTTGCTGAAATCTTTTATTATTTAATGCTTTCTCAGTTGATTCTCTTATTGTTTACAAATATGTGACCATGATGTCTTATAATCATAACAACTTGACTTTCATCTTCCAGTTATTATATCTCTTTCCTAATAGTATTGGCTGGCAGGCATTTCCAAAAAATGTTCAATATCAGTAGCGATTGTAGGCACCCTCATCTTGTTTCTGACATTAATAAAAATATTCCTAGCATTTAAGCATGATGCATTTGGGGGGAGTTTTGCTTAAGAAGTGTGTGTGATTCATGTCATTTAAGTAGATGCCTATGCTAATTTTAAGATTTTTATAATGAGTAAACATTGAAGTTTATGAGGTGACTTTAATATTTATGAAAATGTTCATAAGAATTTTCTCTTTCCACCTATTAGTGTGGTGGATTATATTAATGAGTTCCCTAATATGGAACCATTCCTATCTCCTACTTGGTTGTCTGCTATTTTTCTTTTAGCATATTGACGGATTCTACTTGGTAATGCTTTGTTTAGGATGTCTGCTTTAAAATTTAACTGTTATTGCTCTCTAGTTTTTTCTCTTTTGTGCTATCTTTGTTGAGTTTTGATACTGAAAATATACTGGCTTCCTAAAAAATTGAGAAGGTTTTGTTTTACCTCTATGTTCTGGGAAATTTTAAATGATAATGAAATTTTCTATCTTTTAAATATTTAGTAAAATTCACCAGTGAATCTTCATAAGCCTAGTGCTTTCTAAATGGCAGCTCTTAGATAACTTTTACAATTTTCCTCCATGGTTTTTCATTCTCTTCATTCTCAGTCAACTTCAAGAACGTGCGTATATCATAAATACTATTACTGTGTTATGTTTCATGAGAAATAGTCTCCATAAAAGGTTTCAACCCAAGAGTGTTGGAACCTTTCTTCTTTAGAGCTTTCCCAAAATGCAGAGCCATAGGGCCTGCTCCTAGAGATTCTTATTCAGTAGGGCTGAAGAAGACCCCAAGTTTTTTTTAGTTTTAACAAGATTCTCAGGCAATTCTGGTGCACTTGGCAACAAGATCTATAATTTTTCTTCTAGAGCTGGTATTTTGAGTTTATATCCTATGGAGTAGCTTCTTTAAAAAGAATAGAGCACCTATTGCCAAAGTAGCCATCCATTGACTTTAGGAGACATTTTTATAAGTTTCTGCTCATTGATACCTTTAATAATTTTCAAATAATAAAAACATAGAAAATTTATCAGAAAGTTGTCTTACCTTGGAATCACATAATCTAGTGTCTCATTTCTCCTGCTTCCACCATACACACACACGTATACTTACACAAATATGCATATAGACACACACACTTGCATGCAACCATATACACACACTCCATACCCCCCACACACACACTCAAAAATATGCACACATGTGCACACTGAACACTCATGTACACATGCATACTCACACATACATACACCTGATCATGCACATACAAACCCATAATATGTACACACATGGTCGCGTGCATATATGTTTGCACACTCAGATATGCACAGATATTCACATACACACTCATACCTACTTTCTTCTAAAAAGGTATAGTGAAAAGTACAAGGGCCTTGGTCAGACCTTGGCTCAAGTCCTGGCTGTGCCAATGACTGGTCATATGACCTTTCTGACTCTGTTTGCACATATTATTACAAGCCCTGCCTAACTAGACCGTAGTGAGACTCGAGATAGAAAGGCATCTGTAGAAAGGCTCTCTAAGCATCATCAGTGTTATACTGTACCTTCGGGAGCTACCATGCTGATGCCATAAAGGACACTGCACTCAGATGGCAATTTAAATCTAACCCGTTTTAGCTTTTAAAATATTGGCTTAAGACTGTAAGTGGAAATACTTAACTGTGGATGTGACTCAGAGGACTACAGAGCCCTCTACTACACCTCTTTTTCTTCGGAAAGCCAAAAAAAAAAAAGAAATAAAGAAATGAATATGAAAAATGCAGTGTTGGAAAATATAAAATTATACTGCCCCTATGTTTGAATTTGAAGGTACGCTACCTTGAGAAGGCTCAGAGTTGAAAAGCATGAGAAAGGTATTGCTTGGTTCTCTAAGCTAAGATCTCTAAGATCTTTATCATCTCTGTTATTGAGTTAAAGATGCAGCCATATTTTAACGTTCAGAGAAAATCCAAAGAACTGAAACTTTCTTTCATTTGAGAAGTGATATGTGTTTGGCATTATGGCAAATCAGACATGAGTCCTACCTCAGAGGATTTACAGACTAGTGAGACAGGTAGGTATTCCAGTAGCCATGTGACAATTTGGGACATGCATTACTTAAGGTATATACCAAAGGCTATAAATTTGAAAGCAAATGATTGTACAGATGCTGAGAGAGGTTGGGAAATTCCGGGAAAAAAAAGCAGTTTGTTGATCTGGACTCTGAAAGATAAATCAGAGTGCCAGGCCAAGGGTAGGACAGTCTATGCAAAAGCACAGAAAAGAAAACAAGATGGGGGAGGGGAAGAGGGGGTAATCTGATCAGGCTCAATCCACAGGGTGGAGCCATGGAGCCAGAAAAGATTAGGCTAGAGAGGTACGTTCATTTGTTCACTTATCATTTTAAGTAATAGGTTCATATGATAAAAAAACTCACACTCTTCAAATGTCTACTTAATAAAGAGAGCTCAGTTCCTGGTTCCAATTCCCCAAATCCCTGTTGATAGTTTTTGGTCTATCAGAGCAAAAGAGATGTGATCTGTATTTAAAATCTTACACAAGAAAAACTGAATTTAAAGAAATTCAACATACATTCTATATTTTAAAATGTTGACTGAAAAGAAAACAAAATAGCAATGTTGAGGAAAAATAAAATGCCTGAGGGATCACACTGAACTGGAATCAAATAGGCTTACACAATTTTATTAAAAGACTTATAAATTTTTCCATCTTGCAACTGTGTCTATAAAGCAAAGACAATAGGGGAAACAATTACTTGATTAAGCACAGTAAAAATGCATTCACATAAAGATGCCCACAATCACAAAGCAAGCATGGGTATCTATTCCCAAAGAAGAAGATAATAGCTACATTTTTATAAAATCTGGGAGCAAGGGAGACATTTCTAAGCGAACACCAAAGTTAAAAAACTTAAAGGAAAAGATTGTTAGATTTGACTACCTGAAAACGTAAAGCTTGTGCATGATAAAAATCATTTTAAAATAGCAGGCAAATGATAAAATGGGTAAATATTTATAAAATATGACATATAAAGAATTAATATCTTTAGTAGATAAAAAACTTTTACAAATCAACAGAAGAAAAATGACAACTCCCACCCCACCCCCCAAAAAACAGGCAAAGTGATCAAATAGACAAGTCACAAGAAAAGGTGCAATTATCCAATAAACATGGTAGAAAATATTCCATCTCACCAGTAGTATGGGAAAATAAATTAAAATAATGAAGTAGGTTCACCTATCAAACCTTCAAAGTTGTAAAAAGTAAGGATAAACTCCCTGCAGGGAGTATATTGAGCTGGTCTTCCCATGAGCTACTGGTGGCAGCATAAATTGTACTATTTCCTATAGAGTAACTTGGCCACAGATATCAGATAACAGATAAAATGTTCACATGCTATCAATTTATCATAAGAAAATATGCTAAGATTTGTAAAGATCTAGCTCAAAAGAAGTACATCACATTATAATAGGGGATTGGTGTAGTAAATTATGATGCCTACTAATGAAATGTAATTCAGCCACTAAAAATCACTTTTCTAGTAAAATTTAATGGCATAAAAATATTCAAAATTTAATGCTAAGTGACTAAAGCATACCAAGCATAAATGTAAATCTGTCTTTCCCCATCCTGTTTTGTCTCCTTCTCCCCCTCCCTCCCTCTCCTCCTCCTCTTCCTCCATCTTCCTCCCTCCCTCCCTCTCTCTCTCTCTCTCCCTCTCTCGCTCTCTCTCTCTCTCTCACATACAGACACACACATGCACGCGCGCACACACACACACACACACACACACACACACACACACACACACACAGAGAGTAATAACTACAAGGAAATACCCAAAGATGCCCATTGTGGTTATTCCTGGGTAGTAGGATAATTGCTTATTTTTATTTTCTTTGTTTTCTACTATTCTCTAGTCTCAGAAATGAACTTGTATTGCTTACTAATCAGGAAAATGCTATATATAACCAACAGAGCATGCAGACTTTGAACATCTTGATGTGTTTTCCAAATCGCTTTCCTTTTGGGACTCAGATTGTTAAATAGGAAGGAACCATAGGAATTATCAACTAAATGGGCTCATTTTGAAGACAAGAATAAGGGAGGCTCGTGGAGAAGGTCCTCACCCAGAATCATATGGCAAATTCTCAGCAGAGTTAGAAAAAGAACCCAAGTGTTCTGACTGCTACCTCAGTTATATTTTTATTTTACCACATACTCATTTCTATTCCTTCTTTCTGGGGATATGATTTTAAATACTTGCCTCTTTTCAGATTAGAATAGAACCATCTCTGAAATAAAAGTACTATCGTAGATATTTCCATTTCTCTGGGCTACCTTAATTTCAAATATACTAATTTATTTAGCTTCCATTATGTTCAGAACGCTGCTATAACCTATAAAAACAGGAAACGAAATAAGACCTGATCCCCACTTTTGAGAAGCTTTTACTCTAGTAAAAAGGAAGCAGACCTGTAAGGAGCCAATGTAAAGCAGAACTAAATAAGAGCTATGGAAGCACAGGCAAGGGGTGCAATAATTCTAATTACCTGAAGGTATTCCATGCCTTGGAGTCTATCTCTTCACTGACTCTTGAACACATCAAACCTTTGGCTGTGGATTTTAGATACCTGTAATCGTCTCCTGACATTCTCCATCTCAAAATATTTGGGAAAACACTGACTGCACATCTGTCTCTTGCATCTCGCCTCACAACAGCACACTGGGCACACTCTCAGGGCTTATCCTCATGTCACTGATTCCCTATTCTGCAGACACTTTAATTCACCTTATGTTATGAGGATTTAGAGGAGTGTATATTAGATCTTCTCTACTTTGTCCAAATAATTTATATGCATGCAATAAATATATAACAGTGATCTAATATACACAAGGAATAAGTGAATATGGAAAACAAAGACATTGTTATGTCATCAATCTTAGTAGCAAGGTGATAAGCAAAGGGAAACTCCTGGAAAATCTAAAACAGATACCTATATCAGGAGATTTCCTTGAAACAAGCAACTGCTACAAAGATTTTTAAGTGCACACTGAGCTTCTCAGGTCTCCCACTGTCCCATGGGCTGTCCTCTCTTTCTGTGGCACAGCCTGTTTTTGTTTTCTTTCACTTCCAATCTTCTACCTCGCCACTGAGCCCGCTGTCCTAATGTTGGAACTGTACCTGTTACTTAATGTATAAAATACCCGTAAAGCCTTTCTGCTTTTCCTTAGGCCCTTCCACAGCATGTAGGAGAAAGAGCACTTGTTTGGGAGTCAGCAAAAATGTGTGCTTGGCCCATCTTATGGGCTTATTCTCTGACTGTAACTCTGGTACGCCTGGGTTTCTATAAAATGGGAAGAATGGTGGTTGTTACTTCCTGCCTCACTTTCCTTGTAATTGCTTTCCGCAACTCCTTTCAAGTGGAGTCACAATTGAACCTTACCTACAGGTTCAAACCTACATCAATTCCTGGTCCAATCTAAGTGAAGCCCATGTGTGTTGATAGGCTCAGGCCTGTCCACTGGTGGAACCTAGAAAGTGGTCTCCTCATTAATTCAGGGCTCAGTGTGCCAGGGATGAGCCTGAAGCATCTATATGCCTCAATCTTTACAAGCAGACCTCTGTCTCATTTTACCTGTCAAGCAATCCACTGTGATGCTGGTCCTCTGAATCTGCCTACTCTGATGGATCCTGAGCATCCCCCCCCCCCACTAACCCTCTTCCCAGTACTTCTCCAAGGCCCACTGCTGATAAGTCAGGACCATCGTCACTTCTACTGGATTCTTCCTAACACCAAAGTCCTCCACTATAATGGCCTGTTCACCAGATAGGGCTCTCATTAAAAAGCATCAGTATTAGGCTCAGACACTGACAAAAGCCCAAGGTAGCCATGCCCTCTGGGCGACTTTGCAACTAAATTAGGAATACCCTTCTAATACTCTATCTCAACTCATACCACCTTCCTCTACTTCCTTACTACCCAGTGATGCTAAGGTTCCAATATGTCTCATCCCTAAGGCACCCAAATAATGACAACATCTGCTCTGCCTACCTCACAAAGATGCTAAAGGCGCTGAATAGACAATAAAAATGAAAATGCTTCAAAAACTGTAAAGATTTATTCATATGCGAGTGTTTCACCTTATTGTTTACAAGCAGTTGTTAAAGGCACTTTCCTCTCAAGAGCCTTCAGAGAGAAGCTGTATGCTCGGACGACTGTGAACTTCACTTTTTTAGCACCTGCCTGATCTGTTATATCGTTCAGGAAAAGACTTAATTGCTCTGCCTGTTTTTCCCCCTAAGACTGGCACAGGGTTTTATGATGAAAGACTGTGTAAACGTGTTTTCTCAAACCTCACTGAACACTGAACGATGTCAGCCTGCTCTGCCTCTCCATCAGGGAGAAATAAAGCTGAATAACCAAACGGCAGAGAGTCGAAAAGGTCACAATAGTGATGCCCACTTTCCTAGTTCATATACGTTCGTCTAACTGATGAAACCTGAGGGGCAAATGGAAAAGCAGAGGAAAACCAGCGCCGCCTAAGTCAGAGAGCATTGTGGGAACACAGGAACAGATGTCACATTGTCTACCTCTCAGCCAGGATCTTGTGATCTTCCTCAGGTGCTACGGTCAGTACGAAACCTAAACAATTTCCATATTTCAGTTAGCTCTTTCTTGACTGTACTGCTAAAGTCTGCCAGCCCAAAGAAAGAATTCTCACCATTCTATTGAACAATGTCTCAATGCTAGAAAAGAGACCTGTTTCCAGAGGAATAAGAGGCATTAGGAAGAAAATAAACATAAAAAATAGCTCCCTTATGGTGCCCTGACAACAGCAATTGAAGCACCCAAAACCACAAGGGAAAATGGTTTTTAATTAACACGTATTTCTACCCTAACATATTCCACACACGAATTATGATGACAGGTTCCATCACTGCCAAGTGGCCCCACAAGTGACAATGTCTTATGGATCCTAGTGTAAGGCCACACCATTGATGACACATACTAGTCTGCTCCTGTCCCCTTCACCCCTCACTCTCAGCCCATAGTCCAAAAAGTAAGGCTTCAGGTCCCTAAATCTCCTACTCACTCTATACGAAGTATTCCGGCTAGGGAAACAAACGGGGAGGTGGCAACGTTAAGGAGTAGGCCCTAGAAACACTTTTCAAATCAGCAGCTTGTGTAGATAATGTGCAGCCCCCTTTCCGTGTCATTTCTTCATTTAAGGGATTCTTTTCTCCTTACCACCCATGCCCCAGCTTCAAGGAGCCCAATTTCCTCCTACTCTTCCCTTAAACATTAGTGCACTACATTTAAATCAGTGTGTGATTTACCTCTCCCCCAGACCCCTTCGCTCGATTTGGGGGATTGAAGGCTTTACAATCCATAAAATAAAACCCCAGATAAGGGAAAGATCTGGGAGTCTAAATTCTTTCCCCAAGCCCCAGGATCGCGCCATTGCACAGCAGCCTGTGACAGGAGCAGCAACGCACAGTGACTGAAGGTCCAGCCTCTGAGTACACACCCAGGTGCCCCAACTTAGTAGCTGTATACTTTTGGGTGAGTCACCTCACTGAGCCATAGTTCTCTCATTTCTAAAATGGCGATGAGATAGCACCTATTCATAAGTGTATTCCTTGATTTAAATGGAATGATCCTTATAAACCATTTTTCTGGTACATGGTCTGTGTTTTATAAATTATTAATAATTGTTATGGTTTCAATTGCCCCCCCCCCAATTCATATACTGAAATCCTAATCCCCAGCACCTCAGAATGTGACCTTATTTGGAGACATAAAGATTATTTGGTCTTTACAAAGGTAAAAAATTAAAATAAGGTCACCAATATGACTGGTGACCTTATAAAAAGGGTAAAATTGGAGACAAGGAGAATGCGTACAGAGAGCACGCCACGTGAACACACAGGAAGAAGATGGCCACCTACAAGCCAAGGAGAGAGACCTGGACCAGATCCTTCCCTCATGGTCCTCAGAAGGAACCTACCCTGCTGATACACCTGGATTTCAGACTTCTGGCCTCCAGAAGTGTGACACAATAAATTTTATTTAAGCCATCCAGACTGTGGTACTTTGTTACAGAAGCCCTAGCAAACTATTACAATAATCATTTATAATAAAGCTGACTGCACATATACATCCCTTTTTGGTCAGCATGTCTGCTTGAGGATCTCAGAAAAGAGGGTATATAAAAATAATTATAGTCTATCTGGGAGGTCAGGGTAGTTAAAAAAATAATAAATCGGATAACCATATAATTTATCACCCAAGCTGGGGTAATTTTGAGGATGAAAATGGGCATGATTAATAAATAGACTCAATCATCAGCAAGCATCAAAACAGGACGAACAAGAACTTGTGGTGTCCCAAAACATGAAGAACAAGGATGCACCAATCCCCACAACCCCGCTTCATCAACCAAGTCCGCTAATGGAAGATTCACTAGTTCCACTAGAGCAATCTAGTTAATTTAACCACAGCTATCAATTAGCTTGCAAAAATATGAGTTAAGGTCAGAAGAAAATAAGCCCAAGTTAATTGTCTCCATGTAATTGACTTTGCCATCTTGTTCATTTCCAAAATATCCTGAGGCTGACAGAGCTTAAGTTCAGAGATTTCGAAGTTTCTATAGAGAGATTAGTGTATACCCATTGATGACCTATTACTTTCTGATTCTTTAACTTGGAACAGGAGAACAAGACAGGGAGGTGCTCAATGTAATACACATTTCATCACAGAACCAGATCATTGGCCAACTGAGTGAACAAGTCAAGGGCGGCCTTACTCAGCGGGCAAGGGGAGAGAACGTTGTTAGCTCAGAAAAAACTTCCTTTCCACTCCCCCGGGGAAAGAACAGTTAGTGTGCCGCAGGGGTTGTTTCCTTGGCATGGGTTCCTCCCTGCTCACCTCGACTGCCACACAACCACCTCTATATAAGGGAGACTACTCTAAACTAGAGGTTGTTGTGAGTAAAATATTTGCCCTCCATACTAATTGAGTTTTTAAATTAATCACTTCATTTAGAATCCATTCAACCTAGTAGAGATAAGCATTCATCATACTAGAAAGACCCTCAGCTCAGAGAGAACATCCATGACTGGTAATTAATCTATGAACTGGCTCAGGAGTCTTTAAATGAGATTGAAGCCATTTTTATGAAGCTAAAATGCTATGCAACATTAAAAAGTTAAATAACCTTGTGAACATTTTTAAAGAGAGAGCTAAATACAAAGTGAACCTATCTGAAAAAGTCTTGAGTCACTTGATTTTATTGTTGACAAGAAAGAGATTAATCAGTGGACAACCTCAAAACTCACCACTGCCCTCTGCCTATGGAGGGGTAACATGGTATGAAAGGTGTATCTTGCAGTAAGCAAGCTGGGACTCTGCCATTTTCTAGCAGTGTGATTCTGAGCCTTAGTGTCTACAGCTGTAAAATGGAGCAAGCAATTTGTAGGGCTCTTACGAAGAGTCAATGAGATAAAGTATATGAAATCTATTTGTAAAATATGAAATATAGTTAATTGGTATTATTATTACAGATTTTTGAAAGCACAATGGATATTTATAAACCTTAATATATAATTGTTGAGGTACCAAAATAAATGAAATGTTCCCATCCTAATCAAACAGATAACGGAGCAATGGTACAGCCTGTAAAATGCCACCAACTCTCTTTAACTCCCCCACCCTCACCAAACTCACCCTAAATATAATGGTATTAATGAATGATACCTCCCATGAAAAGCACTTTAAAAAAGGTCACATGTGACTGAGCAGGCTTGCCAAGAACTGCCAGAGCAGCCATGTCCAACAGTAAAGGGACAAATATGATGTGCCAGAAAACATGTGAGGCTTTAATAAAAATAAGAAATTAGGATTTTAGTGAAAGAATATCGCACTTCAAACACAGTACTTAGGCTGCAAGTGATAAATTAGTGATGAATAGAGACAACAGTGAAATTGAAACAAGTTATAGAAGTAATCAATTATAATTCAATTGGTTTAACCAAGGAACTGATTACAAAAGCCCAGATTCCAGTTCGTTGAGCAAGTTCAGATCGCTTATTAAAAGTTTCTGATTAAAGCACAAAGCAAAATTGTTTTTCCTCAGTGTTTTGAAAAAAACACACACAAGCACATATTCTTCCATTCCAAAAAGAAATCCTTTCTTACCATGTTATTCTTAATCATTGCATTCTTATCACATTGAAAACGGCCCTTATACTCAAAGTGAGAGCTTAAATTTTAGTACCAGATTAATCTTGTGTTGCAATGAATATCATTACTACCAAGAATCTAATATTAATAACACCTTATCATCCGAATAATAATTCCATTGACAACTTTTAAGAGAATTGTACTAACTCTAAGTGCAATTCTAATATAAATTATTCCAAAACAAGTGGCACTTTCGTATAATCACTCCCTTGGAATATAGCAAAATAATAGCCCAGCTCACAACTTCTGAATTTGTTTTACATTCCCTTTTGTGACTTTCCTGGGTATGACTAACCAAAGAGCATTAGAGCCAGAAGATTCCTTAGGATGATTTAGTCCACCATCTTCCTCATTTCAGGTGAGAAAACAGAGGCTCCAAAGAAGCCACACAAGTTGTCAGTTCCAATATATCCTCAACACCTTGCAGAAGTGACCTGCATTTCACAAGCATGCATTTTGACTCATGAGCAGAATTTATAACATTAGCTTTTACCTTTCTAGGATAACCTTGAAACCAAGCAGGATCCGGTGGGGCCCTCGTGGGTACAAATACCTTCCATGTGGCCAATTCCTTGTTTGTAGGAAATAGGCTTCATTCAGCCTCCTAGACCTTCCCTGGGTTCCAAAGTGCAGATTCCAACAGTTGCTAATCAGGGAAGGGAGGGGATACAGAAACAAATGGGGAGAAGTCAAGAAACAATAGTGCAGCAATTAAAACAGGGGCCTGGTTCCTGCCCAAAAATATACATAGCAGTAGCTTTGAGCTCTTCTGCAGGAACTCAGGCCCCCTCTCAGGTGGAGGATGGTAACTTCAGGCTGAGCACAAGATTCCTGGAGCCCCGCCCTGTTACCTCACCACCAACCAATCAGAAGAAAGTCACACATCCTGCCACCTTCACCCCAAATCTGGACTTTAAAAACTTCTCACCGAAAACCATGGGAGAGTTCGGGGTTCTTGAGGACAAGCTACCCATTCTCTTTGCTTGGCCCTGCAATAAACCTTTCTCTGCTCCAAACTCTGATGTTTCGGTTTGTTTGGACTCACTGTGCATCAGGCATATGAACTTGCATTTGGTAACACATCCACTGCAATATTTTTACATATATCCTTAGATATATATGTATATTTGTAAATATATGGTCTGATATTTTGTGTTTGTGTGTTTACCTACATAAATATTACTTTATGAATCACACACTATTACTATTTTCCTTTTAATACTGTGTTTTTTAACATCCATCCGTTTCGCCATATGTACATCTAGTTCATTTCTTGTGATGACTATAGTATTCCATGTCATACATCTACCATCAATGTCCCCAGTGATGGACACCTATCTACTTACAAAGCAGTTCAAAGGGTTCCTAAAGATACCCACAGTTTATTAGGACTTTACCAATTGATTTTGTTCAACCTCACTATTTTATCGATGAGGAAATCAAGGAAATCTATCTTTAAAAGTCCATTAGAATTAGCAGAATTCTAACAAAACATTAACCAACACAATATCAACTCACAAGGCTATTAATAAGAAACAGAATTGATTTGCATTTCCCGAATAGTGATATTAAACATCTTTTCATGTTCTGGTTGGCCATATGTATGTCTTATTTGGAAAAATGTCTATTATTTTTCCAAATAAGACATGCAGCTCCTCTGCCCATTTTTCAGTCGAGTTGTTTGTTTTTTAGTGTGTTCAGTTGTATGAGCTCTTTATATTTTTTGGATATTGCCCCCTTATCAGACATATCATTTGCAAATACCTTCTCCTATTCAGTAGATCATCTTTTCATTTTGTTGATGGTTTCCTTTGCTCTGTAGAAGCTTCTTAATTTGATGTAGTCCCACTTGTCATTTTGCTTCTGTTTCCCTTCCTGAGGGGACCTACTAGAAAGATATTGCTAACACCAATGTCAAAGAGTGTACTTCCTATGTTTTCTTCTAGGAGTTTCATGGTCTCAGGACCTAGATTCAAGTCTTTAATCCATTTTGAGTTGATTTTTGTATATGGTGTGAGATGGTGGTCTGGCTTCATTCTTTTGCATGTGGCTGGCCAGTTTTCCCAACACCATTTATTGAAGAGACTATCCTTTCTCCATTGTATTATATGTTCTTCGCTCCTGTGTTGTAGATTAATTGTCCATATATGTGTGTGGGATTATTTCTGGGTGCTTAATTCTGTTCCACTGATCTATTTATTTATTTATTTTGGCCACACCAAGCAGAATGCAGGATCTTAGTTCCCCAACCAGGGATCGAACCCATGCCCCCGGCAGCAGAAGCACAGAGCTCTAACCACTAGACCGCCAGGGAAGTCCCATGTTCCATTGATCTGTATGTCTGTTTTTCTGCCATTACCATGCTGTTTTGATTACTATGGCTTGTATAATGTTATAAACCAATGTTACTTCAATTAAATAGATAAGAAACAGAATTTAACTTCCTATTAGGAACTGCCAAATGCAAAGAGATCATGCCATTTGGTGACACAGAAGAACAAATGCATAGTGTCTTTGGAGCCCAGCAACATGTATGTAGGCATGAATACACTCAGTTATGCAGATTGGTAGATACTTAGGTGAAGGAAAGATAGAAATCCAGGCTCCCCAGTGGAGTGGCTGTGTGACCTTAGGCACCTTCCTTGGTTTACTGTATGGGGTAAAAACAATCCTGAGCTGGACTGCCTGAGTCCAAATGTCAGCTTTACCAGTTAAGAGCTCCATGACTTTGGGCAAACTGCTTAAATCCTTGCTGTTTCGGTTTCCTCATGGGGATAAATGAGGATTAGAAGGGAGTTAACGTTTGTAAATACTTAGCTGTGCCTGGGGCATAGAAAGTGCTCTATAAGTAAGTGCCCGTTGAGTAAAAAAAAAAAATCCTCTCTAAATCACAGCTTTCATTTTTACCAAATGCTACCTACCTCCCATGGGTTTTATGAGGGAAGAAGTAAATGCATTAAGTATATCAAATTGTATATTACCATTCCTTTATATTCTTGATGAATATTCTAAAAAATAACAGTAAGAATAACAAAGTCCCATTCATTGGGGAAATTCTAAAATCTCATGGGATAGGTAACAAATGAAAGAAATACAAGTAAAATCTGACTGTACTTGGACAGAATGTATGTAGCTTCCCCAGGACAGAAATTAGGTTCTGTACTCATGGGGTGCAGTGACAATTCACTGTTAACCAAAAATGTAGGAAGAAGTCAATCAAGTATTTGGAGAAAGCAAGGACATTAAAGGCTAATAAAATCACAGTTTCTATGAATGGCAAGTATCCTTAGGAAATAGGAAGTGAAGTCCTTCACTTAGTAAAAGGGGAAATTGAGATACAAGAAAAGTTTAAAAAAAAAAAAAAGAAAACTGTCCAAGGTCACAGAATCTATAAGTTACAGTGCTCAGACAAAGGTTCAATCCAGGGATCTTTCAACCATGTCATGCACAAACTCAGACTCCCATGCATTAGAAGTTCATGCACCAGATTTTTTTCAAATCACACAAAGCGGATAAATTGGGGGAGATTATTCACTTTGAAATACAAAGATTTTGTTTTAAAAAAAAATCTCACAGCAGGATTCCTTTAGATAGCAGCTCTCTTCCTGCATTTGAAATTAGACCTGAATTCTACTGAAAATGAGGAGCCCCTGTAGTAGTGCAGAGTCCTAGTCTCCCAAACACTAAATAAAGACTGATGGAGTTTGAAATTAATTTCATTTGCATAAATAATCACAGTCAGGACTTCACAAGCATATAAATCAGAGACGTTGTGGAGATGAACATTTATTATTTTTATAGATACAGAAAAATTGCAAAGTCAGAGGAGCCTTGGGGAAGGGCACATTTGGGTTTGACTTGGTGACTGATTATTTCCTGGTTTGTTATGAACAGCCCTTCCAGAACAGTAGTGTTTGTCACTCACTCGGCCATGTGTCACTCCCCCTGGGAAAACTAGGACTCCTGTCTTTCTCCCTGATTAGACTATGATTTCCTCAAGGGCAAGGACAAAGATCTTGATGTCCTCATCTTTGTGTCCCTACTGTTCAGCACACCATCTGGCACAGAAAAGAAGGTATGCATTGACTGTTGGCTGAAGAAAAAGTGAGGGAGTCCAGTCAAGTTTCTTCAGATCAAGCATGGTTGTACCTATAAATCTCTAAGCAAAGGGACATGTGATGTTTCTGTAGATAGAAACTGACAATAACAAAATAAATTATATAGTTTATCAGATGGAAAAAAACGCAGGGCGGGGTTATAGAGAGTGCTGGGGAGGTGGAAGAGGGTTTCAAATTGTAAACAGGGAGATCGGGAAAGTGGTGAAAGTGGTATTGGAGCAAAGATTTGAGGGAGCTATCAGACCAAACTATGCTGTCAAATGGGAGAAAAGCATTCCAGGCAGAGGCGAAGACTAGTACAAAGGTCTTAACGTGAGAGCTTGCCTGTTTGAGGAACAGCAAAACATCTGTGTAGCTGGAGGAGAGTGAATAGGAGGAAGTGTGGTAGCACTTAAGGTCAGAAGGGTAGCTGCGGTCCAATATCATGAAGGATCTAGTAGGCCCTTGTAAGGGAAGCCAGCGGAGGGGTCAAAGCAGGAAACTGACATGATCTGACTTATGTCTAAAGAAATACCCTTGGCTTCTTTGATTAGAGTATCCCATAGGGAGCAAGGGATGAAGTGGGGAGACCTATCAAGAGGCTCTCTTCAATCATTTAGATGGAAGCGGATGGTGACTTGGATCAGGTTGGTAGAGAAGATATAGTGGGAAGTGGTCAGATTCTGGATACATTCTGAATATGGAACAGACAGTGTTTGCTGAGGGATTAGACGTTGGGTATCAAGAGAGAGAAACGTGAAGGATGATACCAATATTTGGGGCCTAAGAAACTGGAAGGATGAAGTTTCCATTTACTGAAATGGAGAAGGCTAGGGAGGAGGAGGGACTTTCCTAGAGGGTGAGGTACAGAGAACAGTGATTGGTATAGACGTATTAAACCTGAGATGTCTATTAGATATCCAAGAGGATTCACAGAACAGGCAGCTGGAATGCGTGGCAGGGGCCCTGGCTGGAGACATAATCTAGAAACCCATCACCATATGGATGGCATTGAAAGTCAAATTATTAATGAAAGCAACAGGAGAATTTTATCCCCCAAATTCTTATGTTAAAATCCTAACCTCCAGTACCTCAGAATGTGACCCTATTTGGAGATAGGGTCTTTACAGAGTCAGTTAACCTAAAATCAGGTCATTAGGGTGGCCCTATTCCAATAGGACGGGTGTCCTTAGGAAAAGGGGAAATTTGCACGCGCGCGCGCGCGCACACACACACACACACACACACACACACACACACACACACACGGAGAACACCATTTAAACATGAAGGCGGCCATCTACAAGCCCAGGAGAGAAGCCTGCCTTCACAGCCCTCAGAAGGAACCAACCTGCTGACATGTTCATTCTGGATTTCTAACCTCCAGGATTGTGACACAACAAATTCTGTTGTTTAAGTCACCCAGTCTGTGTTACTTTGCTGCAGCAGCTCTAACAAACTAATACATTAACTTAATGAGTGAATGTGGATAGAGAAAGATGTCCAAGAACTGAATTGAACCCTAAGCCACTACAACTTTTAGAGTTCACGAAAAGGAAAAGTAATCAGCAAAGGGGATTGAGGAGAAGCCAGTGAGATAATAAGAAAACCAGAGAACTGCTGAAAGTGAAGTCAAGGAAGCATTACAACAGGGAGGGAGTGATGAGCTCCATACACTAGTACTTATAGGTCAAGTAAGATGAAGGCTAATATTTGACCACTGGATTTAGCAACGTGGATTTAATTGCTGATCTTGAAAAGAGCAGTTTCAGCAAAATAGTGGGGGGTGAAAACCTGATTGGTGTGAGTTCAAGTGAAAAGGGGAGAGGAATTGGAAATAGCAAATGGAAACAACTCTTTTGAAGAGCTTCGCTGAGAGGGAACAGAGATATGAGGTGCCAGTAGGAAGGATACGTGCAGAGAGGATTCTGTTCTTAAGATTAGAGAAACTATGGCATATCGGTATGAGAAAGGATCCATGGGATTCAAATTGGTAATGTAATGGGTGGGGAGAATTGCTGAAACAATGTCTTTGAGAAGGAATTGGGATCTAGTATAAATGGAAGGGCAACAGAGAAAAAGACGAGTATAGTATAGTATACTACGTCATAGTAAAGAATTTTTGAGGATTTAATTAGATAATACCGCAAAGGCTCTTAGCCCCATGCCTGACACAATGTGATTGTTTAATGAATGTTATTGTAAGATACTATATAAATGCTGTTGAACTAGTCTCCCCCTCTCCTCCTTTTCTTTACTCTCATTCCTGAGTCATCTACATATAAGTGTATGTGATGTCACGGGTGTAGCTGAGATCATCTTAAGAGTGTAGATAGAGAAGGAGAGCTCTGAGTATTTCAGTTTAGAGATCAGAAAGAAGAGCCTGAAAGGAGACCTGGAGAATGAACAACCTGAATAGTAGAAGTGAAACAGTGCAAGGAAACCCAAAGGGGAAGTACTGCTTAGACTGGGTGGAAATAAGACGTAACAGAACTCATGATTGTCTAAAGTCTTGACAATGTCAGTAAGCTGCAGGGAAACCTGGGGTGGAAGAAGGTGGCGGCTCACTGAAAAAATAAAAAGATAAAAGGGGCCGAGTAGTCTGCTGTCATCCCACATGAGTAGAGGGGGTCTGAGGAGGGACTGGCTTGGGCTACTATAGAGTCACCAAACCTCACTGTAGTCCACTGAGGTCACATCACAAGAGGGAAATCTGGGAAGTCCATATAATGTTATTTGGATTTTCAAACTATCAACAATACTTGCCTCTCTTCAATATCATAAATCTACAGTTTGCCACTTCAATCAGATTAATCTAATGCACTTGTTCATCAATACATCTTACATTTGAGGACAATCTGTCCTAAAATTTTGGCTAGCAGTTTTAATGTTTGATTCTATAAATGGAAATTATGTCACATGCTGAGAGAAGTTCCCAAATAGGCAAACACATCAATTCCAGAAACCCTGATAGACTTCTTGGATTGTTCTTCTCAGGACTGACATAGATCTGTGTAGTTTTCAGTGCATCTAATTTATTTTATTATTTATTATTACTTAGAGATTACATATTTTTCAATCCGTATGTTCCAATAGCTACCATTTATATATAAAAACTTGAATAAAGGTTAAAATAAAAGAAAGGGCAAAGACTCATCAGGTAAATGCAAGCAAATTTAAAGTAGGTTTGATAATGTTAAATTCAGACAAAGAGAACGTAAAACAAAAGGCACTAAACTGAGAAAGAAAGGTCATATTTCACTAATGAAAAGAACAGTCAAAGATACTAATATGAAGAAACTGCTAGAAGTACAAAGAAAATATATAATCATAGCATTAATGGTAACCTGCACACACACACACACACACACACACACACACACACACACACGGAGAACACCATTTAAACATGAAGGCGGCCATCTACAAGCCCAGGAGAGAAGCCTGCCTTCACAGCCCTCAGAAGGAACCAACCTGCTGACATGTTCATTCTGGATTTCTAACCTCCAGGATTGTGACACAACAAATTCTGTTGTTTAAGTCACCCAGTCTGTGTTACTTTGCTGCAGCAGCTCTAACAAACTAATACATTAACTTAATGAGTGAATGTGGATAGAGAAAGATGTCCAAGAACTGAATTGAACCCTAAGCCACTACAACTTTTAGAGTTCACGAAAAGGAAAAGTAATCAGCAAAGGGGATTGAGGAGAAGCCAGTGAGATAATAAGAAAACCAGAGAACTGCTGAAAGTGAAGTCAAGGAAGCATTACAACAGGGAGGGAGTGATGAGCTCCATACACTAGTACTTATAGGTCAAGTAAGATGAAGGCTAATATTTGACCACTGGATTTAGCAACGTGGATTTAATTGCTGATCTTGAAAAGAGCAGTTTCAGCAAAATAGTGGGGGGTGAAAACCTGATTGGTGTGAGTTCAAGTGAAAAGGGGAGAGGAATTGGAAATAGCAAATGGAAACAACTCTTTTGAAGAGCTTCGCTGAGAGGGAACAGAGATATGAGGTGCCAGTAGGAAGGATACGTGCAGAGAGGATTCTGTTCTTAAGATTAGAGAAACTATGGCATATCGGTATGAGAAAGGATCCATGGGATTCAAATTGGTAATGTAATGGGTGGGGAGAATTGCTGAAACAATGTCTTTGAGAAGGAATTGGGATCTAGTATAAATGGAAGGGCAACAGAGAAAAAGACGAGTATAGTATAGTATACTACGTCATAGTAAAGAATTTTTGAGGATTTAATTAGATAATACCGCAAAGGCTCTTAGCCCCATGCCTGACACAATGTGATTGTTTAATGAATGTTATTGTAAGATACTATATAAATGCTGTTGAACTAGTCTCCCCCTCTCCTCCTTTTCTTTACTCTCATTCCTGAGTCATCTACATATAAGTGTATGTGATGTCACGGGTGTAGCTGAGATCATCTTAAGAGTGTAGATAGAGAAGGAGAGCTCTGAGTATTTCAGTTTAGAGATCAGAAAGAAGAGCCTGAAAGGAGACCTGGAGAATGAACAACCTGAATAGTAGAAGTGAAACAGTGCAAGGAAACCCAAAGGGGAAGTACTGCTTAGACTGGGTGGAAATAAGACGTAACAGAACTCATGATTGTCTAAAGTCTTGACAATGTCAGTAAGCTGCAGGGAAACCTGGGGTGGAAGAAGGTGGCGGCTCACTGAAAAAATAAAAAGATAAAAGGGGCCGAGTAGTCTGCTGTCATCCCACATGAGTAGAGGGGGTCTGAGGAGGGACTGGCTTGGGCTACTATAGAGTCACCAAACCTCACTGTAGTCCACTGAGGTCACATCACAAGAGGGAAATCTGGGAAGTCCATATAATGTTATTTGGATTTTCAAACTATCAACAATACTTGCCTCTCTTCAATATCATAAATCTACAGTTTGCCACTTCAATCAGATTAATCTAATGCACTTGTTCATCAATACATCTTACATTTGAGGACAATCTGTCCTAAAATTTTGGCTAGCAGTTTTAATGTTTGATTCTATAAATGGAAATTATGTCACATGCTGAGAGAAGTTCCCAAATAGGCAAACACATCAATTCCAGAAACCCTGATAGACTTCTTGGATTGTTCTTCTCAGGACTGACATAGATCTGTGTAGTTTTCAGTGCATCTAATTTATTTTATTATTTATTATTACTTAGAGATTACATATTTTTCAATCCGTATGTTCCAATAGCTACCATTTATATATAAAAACTTGAATAAAGGTTAAAATAAAAGAAAGGGCAAAGACTCATCAGGTAAATGCAAGCAAATTTAAAGTAGGTTTGATAATGTTAAATTCAGACAAAGAGAACGTAAAACAAAAGGCACTAAACTGAGAAAGAAAGGTCATATTTCACTAATGAAAAGAACAGTCAAAGATACTAATATGAAGAAACTGCTAGAAGTACAAAGAAAATATATAATCATAGCATTATTCATAATAATGGTAACCTGGAAGTAACCAAAGCTACATAAATACCTATCACTAAATAAAAGACTAAAAAATGATAAGCAAATATATCAGAATGTTTTCAATGATAATGCAGGGAGTAATATGATCATATTTGCATTTGAAAAAAATATAAAGATTCCACTCACAGTAGCCTAAATTAAAACACGGGATCCATATAAAGAGAATATTAAATTTTGCTGACAGCATAACACATTTGAATAAATGGAAAGACATACTATATTTCTGGATGGGAAGAATTAACACAGTAAAAATTTCAATTCCTCCCTTACTTATTCATAGGTTCAACACAATCATAGTTTAAGCCCTTAATAAAATACTAAAGTTCTCATAGAAGATTAAAATTCATGTGAAGAATATTGGAGAATAATTTAAGAAAATTTTGAAAACAGAAATGATGACTCCAGAATTGACCTTTCCAAGGCAGGTATACTTTGATAGGTATTTGTTCCAGGACTGGCTGACTGATCAACGAGACAGAAGGCAGAACCCTAAAATGGACCCTATAAACTTAGGGTTGCCAGATTTAGCAACCAAACTTAATCAAACGTGTTGGAGACAATAGGAAAAATGTCACCAATCCTTAAAACTATGTAAAAGGAAAGAAATAAACATGGACAAATACTGCAACAAATATGGCAGATAAGACAAAACAGTTGTTAATGTCCTTAGTGTTGTGTTACAAGACAATAAGAAAAGAGTGAACACTACTCAAAGAAAAGTGGTAAAGGATACAAACCCACATTTCATCAAAGAAGAAATGCAAAGAGCCAATAAGTACATAACACTACTTTCAACCTTATAAAGTAATAAAAACGAACCAACAAAACAGCTTTGTCTGTGCTGTTTCCTGGATTTCTCTTCCTCCTGTTCTTTGCATGACTGATTCCTTCTTACTTTTTAACTCCCTGCTTAAATGTCACTTCCTCAGAGAGAACTTCCCTAACTGCCTTATTTAAGTAAAGACACGCACCTTCAATAGGGCACACATATTTTTCACAACTGCAGCACGGTGTAATTCATAGCACATACCTTAAGAATATATGTGTTTGTAATATGGATAACTTCTTTGTTGTACCCATCAAGGAAAATATGTGACCTTCCCCCCCTCTCCTTTTCCTTCTTCCTGCTTACCTGAATACAGGCATTATCATGCTGGACTGTAAAATAGAAGCAATATGTTTAAGAAAATAGAACAACCTGGAGTTCCTAAAGATTACAGACTCGCTATGCCAGCCCTGGATGACCAATCTGGATTTGCACATTTTAGAGAAATAAACTTCTATTTTTATTTTTTAAAAAAAGAATATATGTGTTTGTTTATTTTATGTCTACCCCACTAGACAAAAAATTCCACAAGGGTAAGAAATATCATTATTTACAAATAAATATCCAGTACTTATCATGGCATCTGGCACATGGTAGGCCCTCAATTAATTTTTGTCAAAGAAACAAATACTGAAGTTTTTTGGTTCCATTTTCTTTGTTTTATTTTTTGTGTGTGTGTGACCAGATCTAGTGTTAGGAAAGACCCGTCATACTCTGCTGGTGAGGGGTAAAAATTAGCACAATCATTTTGGAGGGCAATTTTTTCATATTTTACAACATAAGTCAGATGTTATCTCTTCTCTGCTCACAACCTTCCGATGACTTTCTATCTCCCGCGAGTCAAAGCCAAAGGCAATAAAGGCCTACAAGACTCTACATCATCTGTCGTCTCCCCATCCCTCCACCTCCCTGGCCACATGGGCTACTGCTCTCTCCCCATTCACTCTACTCTAGCCACACTAACTTCTTATGATTTCTCAGTACCTTAGACATGCCCCTGGCTCAAGGTCTTTACACATTTGCCATTCTCACCGAGAGGAATGCTCTTCTCTGGGTATATAAGTGCCTTTCTCCCTTCCCCTCCTTCAGGTTTACCTTCGAATGTCACCTCAGTAGGAAGATCTTCTCTGACTACTTCATAAAAATAGTCATTCCACCCACGCCCAACCCCAGAGCTCCTCATCCCATTACCCTGCATTATTTTGCTCAGATCACACCTCATCACCTGACATATTTTATATATATATATATATTTTTTTAATTGTATGTCTTCCCTCACTAGAATGTCAGCTCCATGAGGACAGGGATTTTTTTTTAATCCACTGCTATATACCCAATGCCTTCAAGAGAGCCTGGCACATAGTAGATTCTCAATAAATATGTAGGGAATGAAAAAGTGAATGAATGAATGAATACCAAGAGGCTGAGAAATGTTCATGACATTTCAACTAATAAATCTATTTCTAAGAATCCATGCTAAGTAAATAAGAGATCTAGTTGTACAGGGGTCTATTTACCAGGTTTTCCTTTACAACATTACTTATAAGGGTAACAAATTAGAACTAATCTTCATGTCCTCTTATTATAAAGGAGAAGTCAAATAAAATGTCATACAAAAATTTTAATGGAATATACGCAATCATTTAAAATTATGTCATTACAAAATTATATTAACGACATGGGGAAATGTTCACAATGAAATAGTAAATGAATAATTCATGATACCACAAAGTATCTGTAGTATAATCCCTAATGTGAAAAACTAAACATATAGATACAGTATATGATAATTTTAATGTATGTAACAAATATATAGAATACATACATATACGTACATATAATAATGGAGAGAGAGAGAGAGAGCG
Organism: Physeter macrocephalus; assembly: GCF_002837175.3. Lineage (NCBI taxonomy): Eukaryota > Metazoa > Chordata > Mammalia > Artiodactyla > Physeteridae > Physeter > Physeter macrocephalus. The sequence goes on from NC_041234.1 coordinate 115,878,519, forward strand.
GGAGAGGGAGATGACTAGAAAATCTTAGAATTTCCATAATGGTTATTGTTGAGTAATGGGATTATGGGATTTATGGGTGATTTTCCTCCCCTTTTTTGGATTTTTTTCTGTACTGTTAAGTTAAAAAAGACAATGTTATAATAAGAAGGAAAAAAAAATCAATGATATTCTTGTAGACAACCTAGTTCTAAACAAAATCACTTTTGGCTCTTTTTGCCGGATAAAATAGCAACAAAATGCAGTCAATGGAACTGAACAACTGGACATGCAACTTTTTAAAATAGAGGGCTTAAGTGATTTATTTTGTCCAAGTTAATGTTAAGTAGCTCCTACTAAGTCACAGATAACAGCATCGTTTGTCTCTTACGGCCTGGCTCATTATAATAACATCTGCTGTTCGCTTACAGATATTTGTTCTTCCATTTTTAGGTCAGGGAAAAAGCATCCAATTTATCTAAAAGTGGAATTTAGTTACTTAGGAATAACTGTTGTAATGTACACACAGTAGATATGAACCAGTTAAATACCGGGCCAGACAGTTCCTTTGATGTTATATTTGCTGTGGGGATATTTGTCCTAATAGCCAGAAGTACCCAGAGAAAAGAGTGAGTAATAAGTGATCATGTTCCCAGAAGCCTTCAGCACAGGGGAAATTCTTTTTTCTTGCCTAAAACCATGAAGTTCTGACTACAAAACTTCCCTGGGCACAAGAGCAGGAGACATTCCAGTACATTCACAGAAGGCATTCTGGAGCTTTAAAAGGGAATTAACACAGCAGAGAATTAAGAATTAAAATAAGCAAGAGGAGAGCACTCAAAATCCAATCACCAAACTCCGTGAAATGGAGTCAGGAGATCTGTATACTTTAAGGACAGAGCTTCGTGCAAATGCAAATAGACTGAGGATGTGCCCGCACTGATACCATCCTGTCTGGCTGGACCAGGGTCAGATGCACACGTAGACGTGAGGGGTCAGAGACAGGGCTGTGAAAGAGTAGAATCCAGATCAGAAGGGTGACAGAAGCACTAGCAGAAATGAATCTCACAACTGCAGCTACTCCTAAGGCCTTGAATATAAGTTCACTCTCAGTAATAATAATAACTATAATGATGACAATAATCTATTTAGCATGTGTTACATGGCAAAAATTGTGCTAGGTGTCCTTTACATTTATCAGTCCTTTTTAATTTTATATTTATCAGCAGAATCATTTGATGTCAACTCCTTAAGATACAGATGAGAGCGCCTAGAACCCATATTCTCCTATTTGTGGAAAGTTTACTTCTCTCTCCAGATTTTGCTTACTTCCCACTGGAATGATGTTCTTTTAGTTACTTGTGACTCCAGCTGCCTCCCTTCCATTGTAGGATATATACAATCCTGAGGTAAAATCATCATCAGTTAGGCTTATACTAGGACTGGATGCATCTACCTGACGTCGCGGTCTACAGTCTCTGTCTTGGACCCTCTCAGTAGTGACAAGGTGATAAGGGCACATAGACCCAGTGCCAAGTAGGGCAGCCCTGACTAAGGAGCCTCTCAAAATCTGCGCCTCTCCAATGCCGCCACTCACACACCATTTCCCCTCAGATTAACCACTATCGATCCTCCAAACTGCTCCTCCCTGGACAAGGGTTTGAACCTTTACAGCCTCTTCTGCATGTGTTCAGGTTCATCTATATCCCCTTAAAATGTTGCCCCAAATTGCTATACATGGGCCTGTTGGATGGCAATCTGGTTGAAAGAAAGGGCTCCAGTCAGGGAGTCTATCTGTACATAGCACTTTGTGGAAGACTGAAAAAATGTTAAGTCTCTAAAACAAAGATTGCCGGGAGATGTGGGGCAAAGGGGCCAGTGAAGGTGATATTACAGGAGGACAAGACAGAACAGAAACAAAAAACAAACAGCAACAAAAACAAAATAAAACAGGCCATTCCTGAGCCTGGTTACACACAGGACTGAAGGGGGAAATCCAATCAGCACTGAGGACATCAGTATTATGACTTCTTCTGTCCCAGATTTTATACTTCTATTACTGTAGCTAAGCTTGACTCACTGAATTTATGATCAACTAGAATTCTCATTTTAAAGTGTACGTCTCCTGTCAGGTTGCTTTTTGGAGCCAGGGGTATGGTGGACATTTTTTGTTTATTATTTTGTTTGAATTGGCCACTCCTCCTAAGCTGTCAAGATCTTCTGGGGTCCTAAAGCCTTAACAATCTCTTCCAGTCTCATATCATTTGCAGATCTGCAGCACAGTATCATTTGCTTAGAAAACACATATGCACATGTGCAGTGAAAGCTAAATAAATGTGGTTAGTTTTCATTTCTAGCATTCCATTCAGCTTTCTTGGACCCCTAATAAGGCAACAGTTGTCTTAATGACTCAATTAATCACTTCATACTACGTAGAGCAAACATATGGACTTCAACGCAAAGGGTACTAGAAGTTAAACATTCAAATCTGCAATTAAAACGTAGGCTCTGTAAAACCTGCTACTGGGACAATCATGATATCCAACACTCCGGGATAAATAAAAATAACCTCTAGCTTGAGAAAAGGAAAGAGGATGGTGAAAAGTTTACAAATAGGAGAAATACAAAGTGATGTTTTCACATTCAAACCCAATTCACACAAAACGTCAGTGAGCAGGCTAATTAATACAGAAAGCAAGGACTGGAAGAACCCTTCTCCCTCTGTAAAGGCATGTACCAGATTTGCGTGCTTTGGGCAACCTCACTTGTATTCTCATTCAGAAGGTACCCATGAGTCAGCATCTTCGACTTCCTGGCTCATTGGCTCCCTCTGTGGTATAAATACCTTTGCACATTGAGAAAAACAAATCAAGAACATTAGGGGATTTGTTAGTAGACACTCCGGAATTCCAAGTTCTAAAAACAAAACAAAATCACGGAGTCTTATGAGTCTGAAGAACTCTGTACATAGGCTTGGCCTGCTCCTTCCATACAAAGCAAGACCTGGAATCTCAAAATCGTGGGTTTGAGCCCTACCTTGAGGGTTTCGTGGGAGCTGAGACTTGGATTTTGGTACTACAACTAACTAGTTCTGTTCCCTTAAAAAAGTTAGAGTTCTGGCAAATGAGGGATTGGATGAGATAAATGACTTTCAGACCCTTAAAAATAGTTGAAATTTTTCAAAACGCAGATGAATCTTACAAAGTCTTAGTTAATAAATGAGATTAAAAATATACAAACAGAGGCTCTGAGTAAAGCAAGTTGGTAGCCCAGATTCCTGCCAACTTAGCCCCAGAAACGCCTCTGAGAGACTCACGAAATTTCTATAAGCACGGTTTGAAAACCAGTAACAAGGCCCCTTCCAGTTCTATAGAATTCTATTCTGGCTTATGACAGAAGAAATGTAAGCTACTCTTCAGCTCCTACATTTTATGGGTATATAAAACAGAGGCTTGGAGACCTGTAACAGATTGTCCAAATATAGTCGGGTCACAAAAGAGGATGTGATCGGTTCTACCTGAGGAAGTAAGAGAAGCTGACCCTTGATCTGAGTCTTGAAGGATCAATATCAGTTTATCAGGAAGCAGATTTGGGAAAGGAATTCAGGGCTGTGGACACAATATATGCCATGGTAGGAAGGTGCAAAACATCATGCAGCAGGGGAGACTGATTGGAGACAAAGATGTAGATGTGGGCAAGCAGGTGTCTGATCATGAAGACATCTATGTCTCGCACTAAGGAATTTAGACTTTTCTTGTAGGCTGACACCACTGCAATGTTTCAAACAGCAGTGTGAGTTAACCCCTCTTTCTGGAACACTTTTTCTCCAGCTCTCTTCCTTTCTCATCCTTCAGGATTCAGCTTACATATCATTGACTCTGAAAGGTCATTTCTTACCCTTTATCTAAAGAGGGCCTTCTTTCTCTCTCCCCTCCTTAGAACCAAAGTTCTGTGAGAGGTGGGGCCTTGGCAACCTGGTTCACTGTTGTATCCCCAGCACCTAGGAGAGTGCCTAGCGCATAATAAGTGCTCAATAAATATTTGTTGCATGAATGAAAGAAACGAAAGTCTGTCTGCAAAGCCTGGACTTACAACCACCTTTGCAATACCTCTTCGGCTGGGCCTGTTTTATTAGTGACCCCACCTTAAAATGAATACGGGATAGTGGGTTGACAAAGGCAAGGTATCCAACAAATAAGAGGCAAGAATGAAAGCTGCGGTGTCTAACTATAAGCAAGGATCACTCTGTATATAGAAGTTTCCTTAGTGGTCTTAAAATGCTGATGCCCTCCCAGATATACCTACCTAACTACTGGGAGATCTAGGCCCCTGGGAAGATCTGTCCTATTATCTTGCACTCAGAGCAGCTCTGCTGACTTAGAGGGATTTATTTTATGCATTAAAGTCATAATCACATCCTTCTACATATCAAAATGCATTCCATCTTTCCAACCAAAATTAAGTACAATGAACCTAACTGGCTGGAAGGAGGCTTATTACTATCCCTGGCAAGTTACTTTCCCTCAATTTCCTCAACTGTAAAATAGAAATTAGAGTAGCAATTCCCTCATAGGTTTGTAATGATGATGAAACCAAATACTACCCATAATGCACTTAGCACCGCGCCCGGCACATAGCGCATGCTCAGTCACTGTTAGCTTTTACAATCATGATTGCGACCAGTAGCATTATTGACCCAGTGAAAGTGTTTAGGAGGAAGAGCAATGCATTTTTGTGAAGGGAGCTGAGTTTCCCTTGCATAAACCTGCCTCTCCCTACATGGCAGGTTCCAGACGCAGACCACAAAGGCCGTAGATTTGATATCTGTTCCTCCCCAGCAATATCCTGAAAACTCCCTTTCATTTGTCTTTTTCCCTGACTAGTAAACCATTCACCACTAATTACTTATAATCATTTTCTGCTGCATAGTTTTATATTTGTTTATTATGTTCACAGCTGTCTTGCCTAGCAAGGATAGAAATCTATTATCTCATTATTATACCCGAATCTCCTGATCAGTGTCCTTGCTTCCCAGCTCACTTCCACCAAAAGCGTCTTTTGGCAGGACAGGATTTTCCTTCCTCCTCACCCTTTCCTTTCTATTCCCCGCACACCTTGTAAGGAAAGGGGGATTTAGGGTAGGTAAAAGAGACAGGAATTTTGTTGGCATATAAACCAAACCAATGATAGTCAAACTATGAGATATGATTTTGCTATGAGATAAACTATGAGATAAAAGATGGTCAAATATTTTCTTATAGAGAGTCCACTCTGAAAAAATCATTTATTCATTGAAAAAAAATTATTTAGCATATTCTACGTTCAAAGTTCTGGGGGTTTGGCTGTGAACAAAAGCATGCTAAATCCTTCCTTTTTATGAAGCAGACATTCCAGTAGGGGAGACAGAAAACAAATATGTAGGTATCACCAAATAAGGATCAGTGTTGAGAAAAATAAAACAGGGTAATAGAATAGAAAGTGTTGAGTGCACGCCTGGAGGAAGGATGGTCAGGGTAGACTTTTTAAGGAGGTATCATTTGATAATTGGAAGTTTTTATGGGACTTCAAGGATTTGGCGCTTCCCCCTTGTGGATGAAGTCAAGACTGGGGTTGGGGGGAAGCGGGGGTGATAAAAAGATGAGAGGATTACAGAGCTGGGAAGGAAGTTCCTGGATGCTCAATGAAGACGGACTCTGCATGGAAAGTGAAAGGTAATGTTTGCACCATGCTGAACATTATGAAAACCTTGCTCAATTCATAGTAAAATTTCTGTGGTAGCATCCTGGACTTCCAAACCTATATCATCAGGTGTGTTAGTCTTGAAGTTAGATTGAAAGGACAGTGTGGACAATGGAAAGCAGGACTGTTCCATACCATCTTCTCCCAGACTCCAGGGGAAAAGGCCCCAGACTGTTGAACAGACAAGGGAATGGCAGGTCAGAGTTCCAGGTGGTGACTGTCAGACAGCTACCTCAAAAAGACAGAAAAGGTAGGAGACAAAAGAGTAAAGCCAAACCTTCTGATTGTTCCTGTAGACAAGGGAATGCTGCCCCTTTGAAAATGAGGGACAGCTAGGGAGACAGCCACAAACATTTGGGTTATCAAATGATATTTCAACCTGTCATAGGCTTTTAACAAATTACAGGGCTTCCCTGGTGGCGCAGTGGTTGAGAGTCCGCCTGCCGATGCAGGGGATATGGGTTCGTGCCCGGGTCCGGGAAGATCCCACATGCCGCGGAGCGGCTGGGCCCGGGAGCCATGGCCGCTGAACCTGCGCGTCCGGAGCCTGTGCTCCGCAACGGGAGGGGCCCCAGCAGTGAGAGGCCCGCGTACCGCAAAAAAAAAAAAAAAGATACGGAAATCATCAAGTATTATGTTTGCATACATAATTTCTGGGAAATCACTGACAGTATAAATATATAAACTATCATTGAATATCATTCCTTTGAATTAAAAGTGAATAGAAATCTATAGGGGAGAAAAACCCTCTACCTAAACCTTGCGCTTTACACCAAATTAACTCAAAATGGATCACAGACCTAAGTGTAAAAAGCAAAATTATCAAATTTTTAGAAAAAGCCACAGGAGAAAATCTTCAGGACCTAGGGCTAAATGAAGAGTTCTTCGAGATGACACCAAAAGCCTGCCACATAAAATAAAAAATGGATAAATCAGACTTCATCAAAATTAAAAACCTTTGATCTGCAGAGGACCCTATTAAAGGGATGAAAATACAAATTTCCATACTGGGGAAAAATATTTATAAACCACATGTCTAGATATGATACCTCTCTAGAATATATAAAGAACTCTCAAAATTCAACTGGAAAAAATCCATTTATAAAATGGACAAAGATAGGGACAAGGAACAGACATTTCACTGAAGAGGATATAGAGATAGCAAAGAAGCACATGAAAAGATGTTCAACATCATCCGGGAAATGCAAATTAAAACCACAGTGAGATATCACTACACCTTCAGAATGCCTAATATAAAAAATAGTGAGAACAACAAAGCCTGTCAAGGCTGTGAAGGTACCGGATCACTCATCCATTGCTGATGAGAATGTAAAATGATTCAGCCACTCTGGAAAACAGTTTAGCAGTCTCTTAACAAAACTAAAGATGTGTTTACCATACCACCCGGCAACTGCAGTCTTGGGCAACTGCCCCAGAGAAATGACAACTCATGCCCACATAAAAATGTGTACACAAATGTTTTTAACAGTTTTATTTGTAACAGCTGAAAACTGGAAACAAGGCCCAGATATCCTCCACCAGGTAAAAGGTTAAACAAAATGTTTACATCCATACCATGGAATACTACTGAGCCATAAAAAAGTAACAGTTTATTGATACACTCAACAACTTGAATGTACCTCAAAGATATTATGCTGAGTGCAAAAAGCCAATCTCAAAGGTCACATACTATATGATTTCCATTTACATGCCATTCTCAAATGACAAAAGTACAGAGATAGAGAAGACATTACTGGTTGCCCGGCATTAGTGACGGGGTGGAGGGATACGGGCGTGAATATAAAGGATTAACTTAAGGGAAATCTTTGTGGTGATGGTACATACAGTTCTGTGTCTTGATTGTGGCGGTAGTTACATAAATCTACACGTGTGGTAAAATCACATAAAACTACACACATACACACACATGAATGCATGTAAAACTGGTAAAATCCGAACAAGCTCTTTGGAGTGTACCAATGTCAATTTCTTGGTTTTGATATTATACTATCATTATGAAAGATGTTATCATTGGGAGAAGTTGGGTGAAAGATACATGGAACTTCTATATACTATTTTTGTAATTTCCCAAGGATCCATAACCATTTCACAATTAAAATATTAAAGAAAGTGAGTGAATGGGATCTTTGTGTATTTCTGAACAGAATTCCTTCTAAGATGAAACCTTCTGGAGAACAAAAACAGCACACAACAGCGTAGTATGGTGGGAAGGACTGGACCAAGGATGAAAAAAATACCCTGAGCCATTATTTATCCTCTTTGATTTCTGTGGTTTTGTCTTCTCTGTCACAGACTTTGCTCCCCTGGCCATGTGTGTGTCTATCTGACCTAGGCCAGGTCAATCAAAATCCTGTATCTCCTTGAGTGTGAATTTTGATCCAAGAAATGGGACATAACCCAAGCCAGGCCACCGAGAATCTTTCTCTGGGGTTTCCAGAGCTGGTGCTGAGCAGGACAGTGGTAGGCTTTCTGTTCCCCAATGGATTTCAAAAAAGCAAATATATAACTCCCATACCTTCCAGGAACCATGTCCCTAGCTAGTTGGAAGAACCTGAGAGAGAAAGGCCAGCATGCAGATAGAAGCTGCGACAGCAGCTGGAAAAGGAGCAAAAAAGAGACCAATTGCTGCATGCAACCCTGGATACATTAGATCCTGAGGCCAGACCCGTCCATCCTTCTCAATACCCTGAACCAATAAATTCCTTTTCAGCAATTATGAGTGTGTGCTGGATTTTCAACTAAAAGTTTTCTGAACAGTGTACTCTTTTAGCATCTCAATTTGCACGTCTATAAAATGAGAATAAGAATATCTGATGTACTTGCCTCACAATTTTGCAGTAATAATCAAAAGAGACAGCAGACATGAATGTTCTTTATAGCATTGTGTAAGTGTAAGGGGATGATATCTATTATTATAGAGACAGACAAACAAAAATACTCCAAAAACATTCCAGCTCCTTTCCTCAGGATTTTCAGAACAATCGTATTTCAGTAATTTCCAAAGCAACATTGAGAGTAAGAAACAAACACAAAATGTCACTATAAATAGATTTTTTTAAATTATTATGATTCATGTTCAGTGATTCATTTATGACTCAGAGAAAAACAACCAGAAACCAGCATTCACATACATACAAAAATCTTCTCTAAAATTTAAAAATCTAAGAAAAGTTTAGAAATGCGTGTGAGAAGAAGCTCCTATGTCAGAATGTTTTTAATTGAGCTATACTTCCATTTTGATCGGAAACCTCCTGCTTATATTATTGTATGAAGCCACTTTGACATACTGTCCATTAATTAATTAATTAATTAATTCTTAAGTGGACTAAAATCCTCAACAAGTTGCTTGTTTCTTTCTTTTCACCTTAAATGGGTCGAACCTCAATTGAGTTCAAATGCCTCCTTTTTCCTAAGTTATAAAAAGCCCAGCCAAACTCCTGTACTGACATCAATTAAATTTCATTTAAAGCTAGACACCTACTTATAACTGGTAAGCCCATGAGACAGCTGGAGCTGGGAGGGCTTTGCCGAGCGGTCATGGCCTAAAACCCTGTGCGAGATGCGGCAGGTGAGGAATCTACTCTCAGCACGCAACGTTCTACCTGGATCTCAGGAGCCCCAGGCGGCACAGACAAGCAGGGTGTTCACCCCTATGAGCCACATCTAGCTTGTGCAAGAGGATATCTGTGCAGGGTAAGCCTGGGGAGTCAAGAGCACCAAAGCCAAGAGAGGAACAAGAAAGAGAGTAAAAGGAACCAGCTACCCTGCTAACCTCTGAAATGTCTGGAAACAGAAAGCGTTTAGCACCCACAGTGAGGCTAAGTAGTACTTGAAGGTGTGAGGTGGGGAGCAGTTACTCAGAACTATCTGAGAGGTTGCATCCTGGGCTTACGTCCTCAGTTTTGTCCACCAAATAAAACATAATTCTCAACTTAAAAAAAAAAAAAAGAAAAGAAAGTGTGAGGGGGAAAGGAGCCAATGAAAAGGGTGGCTTATTTACAATGAGAGCTCTTTGCAGATTTACCTTCAGCAAGTGGTTTATTTCCCTTCCAGCAATGCCACTCTGTAACAGGTAAAGCGGAAGCTACACTTTTGATATTTCCTGAAATGGAAAGGAATGGGCATGCATTTCCTCTCTTATCAAACCTGCACACTGAGCCAAGCCAGTTCCCCTCTCCCACTGGAGAGCCAAAGCCATGGTCGCAATGCTGACCACCAGTTACTGCATTGTCATTCCCTCACAAGGCAGTAGAGAATGGCGGTTAAGGACCCAGACTTACACTGAAATGTAAACCACCTTGGTTCTAACCCCGATTCTACTATCTACTAGCTCTGTCACCCACAGACATCTCACTTACCTTCTGCGTCTACTTCCTTGCTGTGGGGTGCCAGATACTCTGCCTGCTCGACCTTCCAATTCAGAGTTGCCATCGTCTTCAAGGATCTGTGGGATTCCCTCCTCTAAGACAGCCTAAAGAGAAGAATAGAGTTTTTCCTGTTATATAGCTTCTATCTCTGAAAGCAAATCCATGTCTTTTGGTTTTGAGAGGTGTGTTCTCACTGTACCCTCTGGAATAACAGAAAGGGCATTAAAGCACAAGAACCATTGAAAATAAGGTAGTCAGAAACAAGAGGGGGTAGAAATGCTCTTCTGGCGACAGATATCTGAGGGAATTATGGTTACAGAATGGAATGAAAATGATAAGAAAAAAAAACTTTGACATTGTAAAAATGCTAAAAACTCTGACTATGTGAAAATAGAATCATTGGGGGCCATCTTAGAGGCAGCCTACCACACATGTAGTTTTAAAAATAAGAATTCCAACCCCTCACTGCTTTTCATAATATTTTTATTATCTCAAGATAGAAGTTATAGAATCTAATAACTCTTTTGGAGAAGCAATATTTATTTGAAGTTTAGGGATTTCTTCAGTTACACTGTTTTTTCTTCTCTGTTAAATCAAAAAGAATTTAATCTAGTACCTATTAAAAACAGCCAGTAAAGTATAATCCCAACTTGTAAAATTATATCTATGTATCTAGCTGTATAAATGCACAGAGCAACATATGTAATTACATTTATTAATAAATATGTCAAAATGAACCAGACAATTGTTTTCTCAACAAAGTAAAGCCAAGGACACCTGCAGGAAATGCTCAAGAAAGGAAAATCTTCACCAAGGAGACATTTCGACCCCAAAAGTTTCAGCCACTGATGCTTCAAAAGGGATCCCTTGGTCACTGCCTTTGTTTAATGGATTAAGATCCTGATACACAATTCATTGCCCTCTTTGGCAGAATTCAAGATGAATTAATTGGTAACCAGAGATTTCCAAGAAAACAGTCAAATCAAAGATTCAACATTTTACCTACTAGAGAAAGATTCAACATTTTAGAGAGGAAAGAGCACTAGACTATGTCATCTTGGGAAAGTCTAGATCCCTCTCTACAAAGTGAGGGTCTTCGACAAAGCCATCCACAAGACTAGTCACTCAAGATGATGCAGGAAAGAAAAAATGGCACCATGGTCAAGTAAGTTTGGAAAATGCCAAATACAATACCTCTCTTGGAGTTTCCCAATGAACGTTGTCATATTTAAGGATGCAAGTACTTCTGAAGTAAATGTGTTTAAAACTATTTAATCTAAATTTTCTGTTTATAAAGCTTTTTGTGTCACATACACTGGCTTAAATATCACTATTACCCCATGAAGAAAGCATCGTTACTTTACAGATGAGAACATTTTTACTATTAGCAAGATCACTTTAAGCAAATACGAACAATTTTAATATCCAATTCAGTTTGTGTTTCCATTTGAGAAACATGCACTAACCATACTTCAAAATATGTAACTAGAGAATAGAACATTGCTGTTTACTAATACCAAAGTGACCACATTCTGAAAAACAGGGCAATAACTGAGTGTTTCACGTGAAGCCATGGTAAGGAATCAAATCATGCTTTGTGCAACTGCTCATACAGTCATTTCCAAAAGCAATTATATTTTAAATCATTTAATTTTCAACTGAATGTATTATTCAAAAAGTGATAACATGTTTCATCTGCTGCCTCATGAACTCTGTTATTTTTTTATGTTGCAAATAAAAATGAAAGAATTAAAGTTTGAAACTGCCCATAGACTTAATAAGGATAACTTATCAAATAATTACAAGATGGAATCACACAAGGAGCCTTATTATGTTATGAGCAAAGAGTAAAATGTCTGCATTATGTCAATAGGGAGGAAACATTTTTGCTTTAAGCTCCAATAAATACAGAGAAACAAGTAATAATAACAACAATAACAATAATAACCATTACCTGAATACTTACTATATGTAAGGCACTGACCTGAGTGCTTCATGTTTCATTTCATCCTTACAACTACCCATAATTGATGTACTATTATTAGTTATATTTGATGGTGAAGGAAAAAACAACTAATGTTCAGAGAAGCAAAGTGACTTATCCATAGCTAGCAAGTGGTAGAACTAGGACAAGAACAAACAGCCTTACCTTAACTTCTATGATAGGCTATTCACACTCTATCTGCTCTTTAAAATATAAATTTAATGTTCAAAAAATGAAAAGAGATGTTATATAACACAATTTTTTAAATAGCTGAGGGCTTCCCTGGTGGCGCAGTGGTTGAGAGTCCGCCTGCCGACGCAGGGGACGCGGGTTCGTGCCCCGGTCCGGGAAGATCCCGCATGCGGCGGAGCGGCTGGGCCCGTGAGCCGTGGCCGCTGAGCCTGCGGGTCCGGAGCCTGCGCTCCGCGACGGGAGAGGCCGCAGCCGTGAGAGGCCCGCGTACCGCAAAAAAAAAAAAAAAAAATAGCTGAGAATCCAAAATGGCCTTCATCGACAATACTTCAATATATAGTGATGCGTTCCGACACTGGGTGAGTTGTTCGTTTCATCGACAATACTTCAATATATAGTGATGCGTTCCGACACTGGGTGAGTTGTTCGTACCATCTTAAACTGAAACCTAAAAGGGCCCTTGGTAGCTATCTTGTCCCATCTTGCATCTGATATTTTCAACAGCCTTCTTAAATGCCATAGAGCCTTAATTTCCTTGCTCCTAATGACATGACACTCATTTCCACAAAACGAAAGACACTGTGCTTTGGGACATCTTTAGGTGTTTTCAAATATAAAGTCTTATTTTGATCCAAAATGGTCATTCTTTAAGTTTTACCCAGTTTTATTGTCAATTGATATAACCCAATGCTTGGTGCTTCTACATAACCATGTTTCCAATGTGACACCCCCGTCAGACAGCTACCTCATCTCCAGTTTAATATTTATGCTGTTTTAACCTTTTCTGGCTGAAAGCAAAGCCTTCCCTATCCAGCTTACCTTCCTTTGGAGGCATCCTAATTTGGCATTGCTCCCTTTAAGTTTGAATACAGTATTCCTGACATGTTTAAATCAATACAACATTGGTTAGCGATTTATTCTGTGATCCGGACATTGCAGGGATCGCATTCCCTTTGTAACGGTCACATCAAACTGTTGGCTTACAAAAGTATATGTCTTTTTCACATAAACCACTTCTAAGTCAGGTCTCCTCTATCTTGTGATAACATTTTTAAAATTAAATTCAGAATTAAACAATTATTTTTTTATAAGTCTCCATCTGCTGATTTCAGCCCAGCATTCCCATCTGGTCATTTTGGAGGATTCTGACTCTGTTCATTTGTTTACCAGGTTAAAGCCACAAAACTACTCAGTTCATTACAGTAATTCCACAGAATCGCTACCTTTGAACTTGTACCTCATACTAAATCCAACACCAAGAAACACTATGTAAATCTGACATTTGCCTTCTAAGAGAAATATATGGATAAATGTGTCTCTCGTAGGGAAAAATATGTTTAACCTTTCATTAAACTACTTGGGCAACTTTTTTTTTCCTCCCCCCGCCTCCAGCAATTCTAAGAATATTAAAACCACATTCTCTATATAAATGCACTTTTAATCTACCATGACTTCTTAGTCTGGGGCACACCAGTTTAATTAGCAACAAGATATAAAAAGTTCAAACTTCTCAGATTCACTCATAGTAAGAAAAGTAGTGTAACATCAAACCATTTGAAAAGTACTTAAAAGATGCCTATAAATCCATACTCGTGACTTACCTGGTCATGATAAGGTTTCAGTACCTTCCTTTCTTTTGCTCACCTTCTAACTTTGAGCTCCATGTTCAACTCTATGGAAGGGACATACCCTAGTACCTGTGTGCCATCCTGGGGACAGAGTGGAACCACGATGTGTCAGGCATTGTTGGAGAGCAAGCCTGAAAGCAAGCACACACACACTCCCTGCCTCCAAGAAGCTCATAATCTACTGGGAGACAAGAGTAATTCACCAGCATGTTGAATTTCTTCATGAAAGGGAGTGGAGAAAAAAGCATCAGGAGAGTGTTTATGACTAGAGTACACATGAAGAGAGCGGAAGCAGATAGAACAGGAAAGAGAGAAAGGTTGGATAAAAGGCTTGAAGGGCAGCCTATGAAGTATTAACTTGAACCTTTAAGCAAGGGAATACGAGAAAGGGCATCAACGTTTTTAAGTCAGAGGGTAACATGATCAGACCTATGTTTTGGAAAGATTCTCTGGTGGTCATGTGAAGAGAGGAGGCGTGTTATGAGGAAAGACTGGTGACACAGGAGGCCAGGGAGGAGGCTATTACAGTAGTGTAAGTGGCAGATAATAAGGGCTTGAATTAGGGAAATGGCAGACAAAGGACAGAAGGAAACTTTGAAAATTTAGTCTGAGGGAGAGGACAGGATTTCTAGCATGGGTGACGGAACTCATGTAGTCAGAAGAGTAGGTTCAGAGGGGAAGATGGTGGGAATAATGCGATGCCTATGACACATCAAGGTAGAAAGATCCAGAAAAGAGTCTCAAGTATGGTTCTGGACTTCAGGAAAGGAATCACATCTGAAAATTAGAATATCTGATTCCTTTGATGACGGATGCAGGATCCAAAATGAATTTGCTGCTCAGCCTAGAATAATATGTGAGCGTACATGCGGCTCTCTGAAGCTGAAGCAGACTCTGAGCTAGAAATAAGCAGGCAGGAGACATACTAGGGAGGGCTCTCGGGTTCAACACCTGTGAAAGGAAAGGAACCAGGAATCAGTAGAGGGACAAACTGATATGTGATACAGTCCCAGTGAAGGTGCAGCTGACTCCCCAGAGGGAGCAATGGGCCTGAGATGGCCCCGAAGAGTGGTCTCAAAGGGAGGGAGGGCGCTTTCTACCCTTGAGTTGATCAGTCAGTAGATGGAGGCTGCCCCTAAAAGTAAGTGTCACCTTGGCAAGGTAGTCTTCTTTAGCTGAGGCCATCTCCAAAGATTTCTGACAGCTGAGGGTTATTGACACCAGCATTCCCAGCAGAAGGAGAAATAAGGTTTTCATTTCCGAAAAGAGATCTAGCGATGCATTCCAGCGTCAACCACATGCACCAAAGTTATCAAGATGGGTTAATATAAAGTCCTGCACTTGGTCGCCCAAATACAACTACAGTAATGCCGGAGAGACATGACTCAACACTCGTGGAAAAGACTATGGCCCTTTAGTTGACTATATGATCAATATGAGTATTGCTGTGGCTCTGCTTTTAAAAAAAAGAAAGAAGCTAAAGTAATCTTAGGCTCTATCAGTGAAGGTAGAGCATCTAGAACTCAGCATGTGAGTATTCTGCTCAACTCTGTTACTGATAAAATCTCACCTGAAGTGTCAGTTTCAGTTTTGAGTATTACCTCAAATCCACCGTAAACAAACTAGCATATGCCCAGCTCAAGATAACCAGGACAGCACAGTGAGGATACTTTAAAGTCAGCCATGAATAAATTAAGTGGAGATACATCCAGGAATTCTATGTAATAAAGAGTTTTATCTTCAAAGATTTGGAGGACTGATACATGGAAATAGAATTACGTGTACTTGTGTTAGCCCACAAGTAGAAACCGTGGCTGAAAACAGATTCTGTCACACAATAAGGAGGAACTTTCTAAGGATGGAAGTCACTCAACAGTGGAACAGACAGCTTCAGGACCCAATCTCCCTCGAATTTGTTGATCTATGTTATCTGATGATAAAAATGCAAAACGCAATAAATGAGATACTGGTAGTCAGATCTTGGTAAATTGCAAATGTCTATCTCCTCCCTCTGTTTACACCTCTTTCTCAAGTCTGTATTCTCAGTGACATGAGAACTGCTTGTTCACACCAAACAAGTTACTTAGTAGGAGGAAATTAAATGTATCTAATCAAATCTATGTAAATGTCATGCTGAATAAAAGTTGCGTATCTTCAGAAATCGCACATGTCACAACACTCTATGCATTAGAACAGATTTGTTGAACAAATATGGTAAATAGGAATCCACAAGAAGTAAAAACGAAATGGATTAATAAACCCGTAAGTACTGGCAATGGAAGAGGCCAGTTATGCAGAAATCCCCAGCCTTGAAGTATGTGCAGGCAGAGACCGTGAGAAGCTCACTGCAATCAAAGAGCCCCTCGCTCTGGAGTCCCATGCTCAAACCCTTAGCCGCCCAGTACTTCAGATACTCGCCACGTGTAGCTATTGAAGTTAAAATAAAAATGAGTCCCTCAATCACACTAGCCACCTTTCAAGTGCTCAGTGGCCATGTGCAGCCACTACCTACCATACTGCACAGTACAGATCGAGAACATTTGCACCACTGCAGAAATGTACATTGGATAGCAGTGTTGGGGAACCCTTGGCCAAAACCGCCCTCCCTGGCCAGGCACAATAATAACCACTTGCATGAACTGTCTCACAACAGGAGGTCCTTATAAGGAACACAGTACTGACGAGCTGCCACCAAAACCAACTGGAGGAATTCGGGAGGGGCCACAAGGAGGGAGGAGATGCCAGCCGGTATTATGTCCTGCCAACCTCCCAGAAACCCTCGCACTGGAAACCATCTTGACTAAGAGATGCGTGCACCGCCGGAGAGGGCCCTGAGTCCAGCCAAATATGGACACGAACAACATGATTGGCCAGAGACAACCCGGAGAGCTAGCCCCACCATCATAAAACCTAAGACTGTGAGCCGCGTGGCAGAGCAGCTCTCTGGCTTCCCTCACCCTGCTGCTCTCCACCCGGGCGCCCCTTTTCAATAAAGTCTCTCGCTTTGTCAGCACGTGGGTCTCCTCAGACAATTCATTTCCGGGTGTTAGACAAGAGCCCACTCCCAGGCCCTGGAAGGAGTCTCCCCCCCAGTAATAGCAGCGTCTCAACCCTTTCTTCTGGAGTTAACATAATCACACAAATACTACAAGTAAGTTTTCACCTCTCTTCCTCCTCTCTCTCTCTCTCTCTCTCTCTCTCTCTTCTTTTTGGTTAAAGCTATCGTGGTTCAGAAATAACTTCTTCAGACCAACTTCTCTGATGAAGTGCCTTCCTCCTTCAGATGCCATCTTAGAATGACTCCCAACTATTCACATGGACCTGAGGAAAGAATAGGCTCAGTGTGTAGCGGATGGCTCAACCCAACGTGAAATCATGGATTTTTAGCCACTATTCAATTGATTTGCAGATTTATTTTATTTTTTATTTTTAAAAGTATTTATTTATTATTTATTTGGCTCCACCGGGTCTTAGCTGCAGCATGCGGACTCTTTGTTGCAGCATGTGGGATCTAGCTCCCCGACCAGGGATCAAACCCAGGCCCCCTGCTTTGGGAGCATGGAGTCTTAGCCACTGGACCACCAGGGAAGTCCCCGAAGATTTATTTTAAACCAAATACATAGTACTGGAAAGATCTTGGGAATATTCTTTACCAGTAGCAGATTTCCTCCTTCCCCAGCTGCTCAGTCTTGCCACGAGTCTCTGAAGGAAAAATTGCTTTAGCAAGAAGAGGATAAAAATGAGAGAGTCATAACATTGCATGTTTTCTAGATGTTATAACATCTAGAAACCAAAGGCATTTTTGGTATTTTGCTAAAATATAAATGCACATAACAAAACATATATTACAACCTATGGGTCTTACGAGGAAAACAGTTTAAGAATAAAAACCACATGGATCAAGAGGAAAGAATAACTGAGAAGAGATTTATATGTGTTCATACCTAATATCAACATTTCCAAATTCCAGACCCAGGAACAAAATAGACTGATTTGGTAGTGATTGGTAGTGGCTGAGAACAAAGAGAGGTTCCATTTTTGCCTGTAAGGCAATGGACCAACTCTTCAGTGCCCACGCCTGCAGGTAGTAGGGAGATTGGGACAAGGGAGCCTTCCCTAGGACTGAAAGTTAACTCAAAGGATCCAAACCCAATAGAACATCATAAGTCAAACATGTTTGAACCTGATAACGCAAGGTTTCCTGTAGGCCAGACGAGTGTAGCAAGCTCAAAGTGTGGTAAACTTAAGGAGCGCTAGGTAACAGAGGTTACCCCAAGTAAGCCAGGCCATCTAGTCCTTCCCTTGTACCATGTAGGAGGCTCAGAAAGACTCAGGCTTCCCGGCACCAATACAGCTGGTAGAGTGAGACAGAGACAAGTGACATACAAAGGAGCCTGGGGCTATAGCTCCTCTATCTGACGGGCTGTGGAAAGTCTGCCATAATGCAGACATGAGCCAGTTCCGTTTCCATTCAGGTGGAGGAGTGGGGACAAAAGCAGGGGATTCATGGAGCAGTCTATGTTCGGACACCGCGCAATGCATCCCACATCATCTAGAGGCCTGTTTACACGAGGTAGTATATGAGCCCAAAGGCCAGCATGGGGAAGGCAGGATCCTTTTCTGAGGAAAGGGATTGCAGAAAGCCAGATTAGTTCCAAAGAGGACCAAGCCATGGAGGGCAGGGTGCATGATTCAGGGCTTTCCTGGCCCAAATCTGCTTGGCAGCAGAGGCAAGCATAGGGAGGTAAAAGAGAGGAGAAGAATACACTGCTGACTGGAGACCTAACCCTCTTTTGGAGAGACCACCTCTATTCCTCAGACTTCAGGGACAGACGAGATGAGGAGGTGGAGGCTACTGAGATGTATAAACTCCTTTCTTATCAGGACTTACTGAGAACTGTGATGGCCTAACAGTACTGGGGAAGGCAGGGAACGTGCATGTGTGTCTGCGTGTTGTGTTGCTGGTGAGGTAAATACAAAGGAAACAAGGCCAGGTTGACACTCCACAACCGCCATAAAGCATCCTGGGAAAACGCTCTCTTTGTTCTACTCATCATGCTGTTCCATAGCTCAAGGCATGCACCTCGCCTGCTATCTCCCCCCTCCAGCAGTACTCAGAACTTTCTGACCAATAAACGCTTCCATTAATAGCCCTGTTAGATATTTCCTAGGTACAGCATGGTGAAAACTTAGCCAAAGGACCCACCATAGGTCTCCAATGACCCTGCCTGAGCCCTACTTTCCTCATGGATTAATTAAGACAGAAAATAAAGATTATCCCAAATTAAGTAGTTTCCAAGAAACTATTTGAACAAGAAGATACAAACCTCTGACACGCTGAGATTTCAACTTGTCATAGTGCTCTTCAGACATTCCCAGAGGGGTGTCATTCTAAAAACCAAACTCAAAACATCTGGGAAAGAGCAGGGCACCATATTCAATTTGACAAGCACCTTTTTTTTTTTTTTTCTAATTTTCATGCCATCCCCACCCAACTGTTAACTGCGCTTATACTCAGAATTTTTAAAAAAGTAAAAATGAAGAGACTCAGCTAGGGCTTGTTAACATCACAGCTGAGCTTAGGAAAACATTAATGGAACTGCATTGGCTGCAAGGGAGCTTCCCTACTGAGACGTTCAGCCTCTTCATGCTACCCAGCCATGTAATGCACAGAAAACTAGTCAACTGATGCAGCCCACTGGAAACCACACTGCTGAGTCTAGCCCATAGGATCTCCATCCCATCTGCACATGAGAATCATCTACAAGCTTTTTGTAAAAATGATGTTCTTCCCCACCCCATCCCCCAACCTGCAACAATTAAATCAGAACCTCCAGCTGTGATGTCCAGGCAGAAGGAAGAAAGGAAGGAAGGGAGGGAGAGAGGGAGGGAGGGAGGGAGGGAGGGAGGGAGGGAAAGAAGGCAGGCCACTTATTCTCTATAGTATTCCCTTCCCATAAATGTAAAATAAGGAAGTTGGACTAAGCCATCCCTGACATTTCTGTCAGGTTTATGATTCTATAAACATGAGATTTGATGCCTCAAGACATGTTTCAAGGCCAAGTATTGCTGTTTACCACATATGTATTTTTCATTTTAAATATGTGTTTATTTACATTATAAGACACGTCATTCAGAGAAAACCACCTAGTATTAATTTTGGAGTAAGGGATCCCTACTTAAAGATGGGTTGTCCTACATGTAATAGTCACATACAGAAGGTTATAAACTTGTCCTACACTCTATGATGGTAACTGAAACACACCATCAGCCAAAATGTACTATGCTAATGGTATGCTTTGCTTGTAGAGTAAATTATACAGTTGACCCTTGAACAACAGCAGGTTTGAACTGCATGGGTCCACTTGCATGCAGATATTTTTCAATAGTGACTACTACTCAGATGTGGGGAAACTGCAGATACTGAAGACCGAGGGCTGCCTGTAAGTTATACACAGAGTAAACCCCACATTATTCAAGGGTCAACCGTATATATGTAATATTTGTGAATATACTTCAGATACATACCTTGGATGATAAAACAAAATGGGAGAAAATGAAAGAATGGAGAAAAACATTAAGTCAGTAGGCAAAATGTAGTGAAAACAGATTATAGTTTTTAATCAAGATTATATCCTTGTCTTTAGGGACAGAGTATGGAATAGAGGAACAGAGTTCTCATGTAAAGTATAACCAGTTCCCTTTTCAGTAGACACCTGCCCCAGAAGAATAACATATATTTTATTGCCATCTTTCATTTGTAATGAGGCAGATTTATCTGTTTGCTGTGTTGGCTGTCCATCAAACAGGAGTCTGATCTGACTTAGCTACAAATTTTTCCATTCACAGTAAGTAATCATTAGCTTAAGCACAAAGCTTAAAATTTAATACTAAACTTCAGCATAGTACTATCCTGCCTGCCACCTTAAAATGAATTTTTTTTGTAGCGTTGATTCCTTCTTTTAGTTTTTTATGAGCTATGATAAGTGACAGTCTCCCCAGGTGCTCCTTCACAAAAGAGGTAGCAGCTTCACCCTTATTGAACACAGGAGTGTAAGTTGTCTACCATCAAGTTTCCTCCTCTAGAAATAGAGATAATAATGCTGACCTTACAAATCATTATGGAGATTGCATAAAATCACCTGTTTGACCACACAGCAAACTGTAAGTTATTGAGGTCTTAAACCTTTAAAAAAATCCTATAAAATGTAAGATATAACTGTATTCATTATTCCCACTATCATCCCCTCTAAAAATTACTCTTCTTCTCCTGCACAGAGTTCTATCGTTAACATGTTATATTACTGTGATACTTTTTTTTTTACAAACATTGAACCAACATCCACACCAAAAAAATCAAATAATTAGGTATATCTCTAACAAAAAAATGTACAAGATCTATAATGGGAAAACTTCAAAACTCTGATGAACAAAATCGAAATAGATTTAATAAATGGAGATATAGTGATTCTAAAGTTTATTTGGAAAGGCAAAAGGTCCGCAATAGCCAGCACAATATTGAAGGAGAAGAATAAAGTTAGAGGAAAGATACTACTCAACTTTAAGACTTACTGTAAAATTACAGTAATCAAGACTGTATACTACTGGTAAAAGAATAGACATATGTATTTATATAATGGCACAGAGAACCCAGAAACAGACGCACACAAATGTAGTCAACTAATCTTGGACAAAGAGGCAAAAGCAATTCAATGGGAAAAAAGATAGTCTTTTCAACAAATGGAACAACTAGACAGCCACATGCCAAAAAAGAAAAAAATCCAGACCTTACACCTTACACAAAAATTAAGTCAAGGTGGTTAATAGACCTAAGTATAAAAAGCAAAACTATAAAACTCCTAGAAGATCACACAGGAGAAAATCCAGGTGACCTTGGTCTGGTGATGACACCAAAAACATGATCCATGAAAGAAATATTGGTAAGTTGGACTTCATTAAAATTAAAAGCTTCTGTTGGTGAAAGACACTGCTAAGAGAATGAAATGACAAGCTCCAGACTGGGAAGAAATCTTAGGAAAACATATATCTGATAAATGACTGATATCTATAACAGTAAACAAAAAAAAAAAACCTCTTAACACTCAACAATAAGAAAATAAACAATCCAACTAAAATAATGGGCAAAACATCCGAACACATACCTCACCAAACAACAATGGCAAATAAGCATATGAAAAGATGTTCAACATCAGACGTCATTACGGAATTTCTCAAAATAAAATGATGAGGTACCACTAAACACCTATTAGAACGTCTAAAATCCAACACAGTGACAATAACAAACGTTGGTGAGGATGTGAAGCAATGGAGAGCCTCTTTCGTTGCTGGTGGGAATGCAAAATGGTCCACTTTGGAAGACAATTTGGAAGTTTCTTACAAAAGTAAGCATACTCTTACCATACGATCCAGAAGTCATGCTCCTTGGGTATTCACCCAAACGAATTGGCAACTTATGTCCACAGAAAAGCCTGCACATGGATGTTTACAGCAGCTCTTCTCATAATTGCCAAAACTTAAAAGTGATGAAGATGTCCTTCAATCGATGCATGGATAAATAAAGTGTGGTATATCCAGACAATGTAGTATCATTCAGCACTAAAAAGAAATGAGCTATCAAGCCATAAAAGACATGGAAGAACCTTAGACGCATATTACTAAGTGAAAGACACCAATGCGGAAAGGCTACAAAGTATAGGATTCCAACTCCGTACATTCTGGAAAGGGCAAAACCATGGAGACGGTAAAAAGACCAATGGTTATATTCCCCACTCTGAGTCTGAGGTTGTGTTTATCACCATTTATCATAACTGTTGCCCTGTTCTTCTTATAGTATAGATAATAATCTGTAGACAAATCTAAGAATGATAAGAAAACAAGAGCTGGATAATTAAATCCTCCTGGTTTTAATTTGTCTCTTTTTACAATTTAATTTTAAAATATAATTGACAGTATCATAAATGTTATTATTTTACATGTTTACACTATAATTCAGTAAAAATTAAAAAGTCTGATTCAGCTTTCTCGTAGTTTTTTGTTTGTTTGTTTGTTTTAAGGAAAAAATATACCTGGTTTACTTCACTCATTTGTCTTCCTGGCCCTGATAGCCAGGTGAGTTTGCAACCCCTGCTCTACACCAAAGGAAAAATGCAGGAAGAGTATGAATGATTTTCACATCACTCTGGCAACTGGGTGGAGAATGGATAATAGTGGGGCAAGAATAGCAACAGGAAGAGCAGGTAGGAAACTAAACTAGAGGTGACTGGGATAGAAAGAAGTGGCTAGATTGGAGGTATTTTCAATATACAACTTTGTGGTGGATTTGCTCATGAACTAAGATTTGAAGAGTAAAGACTGGGGAAATAACAAATCTAGGGTTAGGGATTGGAGTTCCAATTTGGACATATTAAGACTAAGACAGCTTATAAACATCCAAGTGGAAATACTGAGCATCCATTGTACATATATGCAGTATTCACTGGATTTGATGACAAGAATTATCAAGTCACACTGGTGTCAGAAATATTGATGTTGACAAGACTACATATCTTCATAAAAGTCAGATCATGGTGACATGAGTAGTGAATGGAGAATGAGGAAGTGGTATCCAGAAGTTACCCTACTCTTACAAGATGTTTGGATGTGAAGTAGAACTTAGAAGTGAAGCAGAAGCTAGAAGGGGATATGTGATCAAAATAGATTTTTGTTTGTTTGTTTGTTTTAGACAGAAAATACTAGAGCATGTTTGTATGCTGATGAGACGATACAGTAGAAAGAGAGAAACTGATGATACAGGAGAGAGAGAGGGAACAGTTAATGGAGTGAAGTCCTTAGTAGGCAAAAGAGGAGGGGAGCCAGGGCATAAGAAGAGTGTACACCTGTGATATGAACAAGGACATTTCTCTCACTGTGATGGATGGAAAGGCAGAGAATATAGGTAGAGATGCAGAAAGACTGTGAAACACGGCAGTGGGAAGGGAAGGATGAGGGGTTTCTTGTTTTATTAATTCTCCTTTTTTCAATGAAATATGAGGTGAAGTCATCAGCTGAGTTGGTGAATGGGGAAGTCTGAGGAGCAAAAAGATGAAGGTGAAGCAAAGAGTGGTGACAGACAGTGGTGAGCATAATAGACTGGAGGTCTCAATTAGAAAAGGATGTTTGAAATTGAAATTTCAGAAATGGTGTAAGGGAATTATGAGTAATTATATGGGAGTGATTATGTTTTAACTAAAATGTAAGTTTTATGAGTACAAGAGCTTTATTTTCCTCACCACTGTATCCCAGACAAGCACACAGTAGTTGTTCAATTAATACTTAAGTAAATGGATGAATATAAAGATGGCTCATAAAATATGATGGGTAAGGAGATACCTGAGGTCAGGATGGGGAACATAAATAAGAGAAAGGGTAAATTAAATCATATCAGTGCAAGAATTGCAGTAAGTAAGCAAAAAGGATAAGAGGAAATGATTAGAGTGACATGCTTGAAATTGGAATTTCAGAATCGTAAACAAGGAACTTTGTGGCTGATTTGGGCTTGAGGAAAATGATCAGTGATAACAAGGCCACCCAACTAGAAGGCCAGAGTACTGGACAGGTTATGCCAGCAAAAAATGATAGGAATAAAGAGGAACACAGTGAACCAGGTACTAGTCTTAATGAGGGTAGGGGTGGCGGTGATCAGGATGTGGACAGATGACATCAATAGGAGATGAAGTGGGTAGTACAGCCTTATGACATATGTTTCAAAGTAGGGAATTTTGAAGTAAAAATTAAAAGAGAAAATATTTGGAGGAGTCACTGCCAATGATTTTTCTTTGATTGATGAACTGAAGAAAGACTGACATAGCATCAAATTCCTTTCTGTTGTTGTTCCTGTTTTCATTGCCATAGTCCCCTGTGGTGGGCAGAATAATGGCCCTCGAAGACGTCCATGTCCACGTAAGCTCTGGAACCTGGATGTTACCTTACATGGCAAAAGGGACTCTGCCGATGTGATTAAGTTAAGGACCTTGAGATGGGGAGATGATCCTAGGTTTTCTATGTGGACCAAATGTAACCACAAGAGTCCTTACAAGAAGGAGATAGGAAGGTCAGAGTAGTTGGACATGTGATGACAGAAACAAGAGGCTGGAATAATGTGAGGAAGGAAACGTGCAAACCAAGGAATACAGGCAGCCTCCAGAAGATGAAAAAGGCAACAGAACAGATTCTCCTCTGACAACATTCAGAAGAAATACCAGCCTACTTACACCCTGATTGTAAACTTCTGACCTCCCAAAATGAAAGAGAATAAATTGTGTTGCTTTAAGCCACTAAGTCAGTGGTTGTGTGTTACAGCAGCAGTAGGAAACTAATACAGTCCCTGGACACCATCATGAGCTATAGGAGAAAGTTGTCACCCCAAGGTGACATGGCAGGCTTTAGGCAATCCTTCTCTCTTGCGTTTCAAGATAATGTGGCACCCTGCCTCCTACTCATGCCTGTCACAGAACGTGCATGTGTTGTGCTGTGAAGTCCTTAAGGGAAGTAGCCTCCCTCCTTTCCATCTTGCGTGTATATGGGTTGTTGCACTTCTCACAATAGTTTACGGTAATGATCTAAGCGTCTTATCTAGCTTTCCCCTGACTGTAACTTCCCTGTAGTTTTCCTATATATTCTCTATCGCCTTAATCTCAGTGCTTAGCAAAAGACTTATCACTGTGCTCAGCACACGTGAATTAAACAGAATCTAGAAAGGGTGAAACGTACCCCACTTACAGATGCCAGGAAGAAAGCTCAATACGTAAGGCATGGGCTCTAAAGAGGATAGAAACAGACAACCAGGATCACAGGGCAGGGCTGGAGAGCAGCAAACAAGCCTTACTGCTGAGATCCTGCTTGCTCCCTAGGTCCCGCTTGCCTGAGGTCAGGTGTGGTCCTAGAGCCTGACATGTCTTTTGTGAAAAAACACAACCCAAGCATAAGATACTTGAGTGATGCTCGGCTCATTTACAAAGTCAGTCAACAAGTCTGGATTGTACAATAACTTCAAAAACGAGCAGCAAAATTAAACCTCACTAAAGATGTAATTTTGGGGGGCTTCCCTGGTGGCGCAGTGGTTGAGAGTCCGCCTGCCGATGCAGGGGACGCGGGTTCGTGCCCCGGTCCGGGAAGATCCCACGTGCCGCGGAGCGGCTGGGCCCGTGAGCCGTGGCCGCTGGGCCTGCGCGTCCGGAGCCTGTGCTCCGCAACGGGAGAGGCCACGGCGGTGAGAGGCCCGCGTACCGCAAAAAAAAAAAATATCAGAGCAAAATAAAGCAAAATCTCGGCAGGGAGAGGCCCGCGTACCGCAAAAAAAAAAAAAAAAAAAAAAAAAAAAAAAAAAAAGATGTAACTTTTTGAATTGCCTTCTAGTCAGTTTATGAGCCACATAAGAAAATTGGTCCCGTTGTTTACTAGTCACACCTTATTTCTGAGAAAATAGAAATTTATTGAATGAATCAATGAATGAATTTCAGGCTCCTAAGAAGACTTTCAACAATTTCCGAAGTAAAAAATCTTCATTCAAAGGACAAAAAATGTGCCACAGGATCTAAAGGCCTCTTCTCAAAGAGCTTATTCGGAGGAAATAGCAGACATTTATGTGTGTACATTTTGATCTCCGTGTTAAACATCACTTGCATTCCTTATCCCAGCTCACCAGGAGTAACTCAGTGGCACATTTAAAATGGACTTTGCCAGTTCCAGAGGTAGCTTATCTCAAAACAGGCTTTTGAACCCAAAACAAAGCTACCTTGATGTTCTACCGTGAAAGCTGCCTGTAATTCATTCATTAATCCAACAAACATTTAAGTGCTTATCTGAACTAGGCACTGGAAATACCATGATAGACAAGACAGATTCCTGACATCACTGAACTCACAGTCTAGCCAAGGGGATAGACAGTAGATGAGCAATCTCCATGACGATGAGTTTTATGTCATGGGGAACACAGAATGCTATGGGATTCTCACCTAAACTGGGGAAAGCTTCTCAGAGGAAGTGACCTTGAGCTGAGATTTAGGCAACAGATAGGGATCAGCTGGGTGAAAATGGCAACAGAAAAGAGTGGGCGCAATTTCAGGCAAAGGATCAGCATGTATAAAGGCCCTGAAGCAACAAAGAGCATGACTGTTTGAAGAATTAAAATAATTTCAGTGTGGCTAGAGCAGAAAGGATAAGTGGGAAAAGGTAAGTGGGTCACTAGTAGGGTCAAGTCCACAGGTCCCTATAGCTCATGTTAGAGATTTTTCTCAGGACCAGTCAAGTAAACAGGAAGAAAGAATGCCATCCAGATCTATGATTCTCTGATGGATTTAGTTTAGGTTGTATTTCTGTTGAGGTCCTCATTTCAGCTGAATAAAATATATGTATGTATGTATGCATTAAGGGTGTGTTTTAGAACAGGCAACTGGATCCTGGTACATGAAGACCAAGTCATAGGCAGGTCATACCAGAAAGAGCGCCGAAGCTGGCTCTGAACCTAAGCTCCAGCTGGAAGCAGCTACATCAAATTGCATGAACTGCCTCTCACAGCAGCGGTTCCTCCTCAAAAGCTATGTCCAGACAATACGATGTCTAACTGGTAGTGAAAGATCATCCTTGCCCAGATGCTGCATTCAGAGCCCGCTAAAGCAGAGGTGAAGCGATTTACCAGAGGCGTCTTTTGCCACACCCTGACTGGTCCATCTTGCGGCACATATTTGCATTAGAAGGTGGTGCGTGGGCAGTTCTGCGCTCCCCCATAGAGGCCCAGCGTGCAAACAGCTGTGGCCACACACGGTAGTCACTGTCATGTGTTGCCAGCAGCATAGTTCCCCCGCTACTGAGGATGCCTAACAGGTGAGGGCCACCAGAAGAAAATTTAAAACAAACAACAAAACCCAGAAACTCCATTTCTCTTCATCGCAAACACCTTCATTATCAGTAGAGTCAAACACTGCATTCAGGCTAAATACGGACCACCTTGACATTTAAAGTCCCATGTTGCTTTAAGATTAAATAGCTTCAGAGTGAGAAATTATTGCTATAGTAACAGATGATCCACAGTTCTTTTAAAAATAAACTTCCATGTCAAAGCAAGAATCCATTCAAACTGTATTAATAATAAGCAAGCAAAATGAAAAAGAGAAAGGTGGTATTTAAAAGCATTGAATGTTTTCCATTTTTACTTCTTTAAAAAAAACTATGTAACCATACCTAGAATAGAAATTTTGCATCGAATCAAAGGATTACCATTTGCTCAACCCCAAGGGAGAGCTTTGCTTTTTCAGCAAAAACATTTCTTGCTTTTTATACCTAAGATTTTAATAAAGGGCACAACATTTGCAAATGTGTTTGGTTCTCTTGAGAAGAACAAAGACCTCTCTTTTTTAAGGGATGGGCTCTTAACTAAACAGAGTGAGGTTTTGTTACGAACACAGGCTGAAGTTAGATTGACTTCAATCTTTCTTCAATTTTCTATTTATGTGATTCTTTACGTGACCTTAGATAACCAGTTTTCCCCTTTTCTGTGCCTTAGGTCAAATGCCTGAAAAAAATGGACAAATATTTTAAGACCCCTTGCCCAGCATTAACTACAAGAGCCAGAATTAGTCAACTGGGTCCCCAGTGGCACAGGGCTCACAGAGACCTGGGATCACATCCCTGCCCAGTAACTTGTGACCCTGAGCTAGTCCCTTCACTTTTCTAAAACTCACATACTTCATCTGTAAAACAGGACTTGTGATGGCTGCATGCCTTCTTCCACACTGGATTTGGGGGAGCATCAAAAGAAATGAAGAGATGTGAACATGCTTTGGAAACTCCAAAATTGAGAGATCAAAATTGCATTGCTCTCCTCTCTCACAAAGAAACTTGCTGTTGTGGTTGTCATGTGTATGTGTGTGAATTTTTGCACTCTTAATGTGTAGTTACACAAGTTGGTTTTTCTCAGAACAGATACTGTGTTTCTCAGCCACAGGAGACAAAGTGCTTCTGAAGCCACTTCTAGTTTATAGTCAAGCCCAAAAGAAAGAAAGAGAGAGACTCTCATCAGCATAAAGTCTGATTGGATAGGGAAGAGCAGGGTGCAGCTGCCAGTAATTTATAACTATTCTCCCATTTTACAGATGAGGAAAGTGAAACTCAAATAAATGTGGTTTCAAGTCTAAGGATACACAGTTAGTAACGGGCAAGATCCAGCCTAAATTCAGATCTTATGATTTTTTTAGTCTGGTCTTCTTTCCACTAAAAGAACTCCAGAGGAAATCTGGATGAGACTTGAGTGCTAAAAGGATGAGAATGTCATAACTAATAAGAACCTGCTGTATAAAAAATTTTTTTTAAATTTTTTAAAAAAGGATGAGAATGTCAGCCTTCCAGACTGGGTATAAAATCTTTTGGTCAGTTTCACTTTGAAAGGTAAACTGTGAAAAGGGAATGCATTCCTATCTCAAGGACCAGCTGAGGTTCTATACCTCAACTAGGGAAAGATAATAAAGTTAGAACTAAGCATGAGGGAAAGGGGAAGCCAGTGGCCTCTAATTTTTCTAGAAAAGGAAAAACCATCCCTAAAAAACAAAAGGATTAATTTAGCTGAAGTGAGGAAATCATGGTTCTGGTTTCTGGCTTTCAGAGACATTTCATCAAAGAGATTTTTAACTACATGCAAGAAAATAACTCACCTAAGATCACACACCTGACCTCTTCTTGCAGGTTAGGCCTGGATGTCCATCCTCAATGACAAGGGGGAGCCTCGGGCTGGGGGCTCCTCCTCAGTCTATGATCAGGTAAACTGGAGCTCCTCTTGGATCTAAGTTGAATACTGAATTTGATTCAGATTCGCTACTTTGGGTATGTATGATGCAACGCTGCCCAGAAAAGTGGTTATAATAGAATTGATTTTTTACCAGAACTGAATATTGACGAACTTCTCAGAGTTCTTTGTGCACAGGAGGTAACCAGGCTTATATGTCAACACACACTGGGAGCGAGCCAGCCTTGGTGGGGGAATGTCCCCAGCGCCATCTAGTGTCAATGCCATTGGAGTAAATGTTCTTGAAATGAGAAGTACTCACAAGTGCCATCTAGTGACACAGGGTAAAAGGACTCCCAGGACCAGAGAATTTAGCTGAAATCCTTTGGGAACTAAAAGCTAAATAAAATTGATTTAACTAGCAGACAGAATCCAACAGCCCATTAAAAGGATCATGCACGATGATTAAGTGGGGTTTATCCCAGGAATGCAAGGATTCTTCAATATACGCAAATCAATCAACGTGATACATACACCATATTAACAAATTGAAGGATAAAAACCATATGATCATCTCAACAGAGGCAGAAAAAGCTTCTGACAAAATCCAACACCCATTTATGATAAAAACCTTCCAGAAAGTAGGCATAGAGGGAACTACCTCAACATAATAAAGGCCATATATGACAAACCCACAGCCAACATCATTCTCAATGGTGAAAAACGGAAACTATTTCCTCGAAGATGAAGAACAAGACAAGATTGCCCACTCTCACCACTATTATTCAACATAGTGTCGGAAGTTTTAGCCGCAGCAATCAGAGAATAAAAAGAAATAAAAGGAATCCAAATCGGAAAAGAAGAAGTAAAGCTGTCACTGTTTGCAGATGGCATGACACTATACCTCCCACTTACCACTGCAACAAAAAGAAGGAAATACCTAGGAATAAACCTACCTAAGGAGACAAAAGACCTGTATGCAGAAAACAACAAGACACTGATGAAAGAAATTAAAGATGATACAAACAGATGGAGAGATATACCATGTTCTTGGATTAGAAGAATCAACATTGTGAAAATGACTGTACTACTCAAAGCAATCTACAGATTCAGTGCAATCCCTATCAAACTACTAATGACATTTCTCACAGAACTAGAACCAAAAATTTCACAATTTGTATGGAAACACAAAAGAGCCCAAATAGCCAAAGCAATCTTGAGAAAGACAAACAGAGCTGGAAGAATCATCCTCCCTGACTACAGATTATACTGAAAAGTTACAGTAATCAAGACAGTACGGTACTGGCACAAACACAGAAATACAGATCAATGGAACCAGAGAGAAAGCCCAGAGATAAGCCCACGCACATAAGGTAACCTTATCTTTGATAAAGGAGGCAAGAATATACAATGGAGAAAAGACAGCCTCTTCACTAAGTGGTGCTGGGAAAACTGGACAGCTACATGTAAAAGAATGAAATTAGAACACTCCGTAACACCATACACAAAAATAAACTCAAAATGGATTAGAGACCTGAATGTAAGACCAGAAAATATAAAACTCTTAGAGGAAAACATAGGCAGAACACTCTGACATAAATCACATCAAGATCCTTTTTGACCCACCTCCTAGAGAAATGGAAATAAAAACAAAAATAAACAAATGGGACCTAATGAAACTTAAAAGCTTTTGCACAGCAAAGGAAACCACAAACAAGACAAAAAGACAACCCTCAGAATGGGAGAAAATATTTGCAAATGAACCAACTGGCAAAGGATTAATCTCCAAAATTTACAAGCAACTCATGCAGCTCAATA